>NW_028137455.1:0-56137 GCF_965140915.1 Aythya marila | reverse complement strand
GATCTATGGTATTTGGGGTTTTCTTCCAGTTTTGGGGGTGATGCCGTTCTTTTTTTGGGGTGTTTTTAACGTGTTTTGGGGTCTCCGTTGGGTTTTGTTGGGTTCTCGTTGGTCATCATGTTGGAAAAGGGTAAATTGTGGGTTTTGGAGAAGACCAGGTAGGTTTAGTGTGGTTTTGGGGTGGATCTATGGTTTTGGTGTATTTTCTTCCAGTTTTGGGGGTGATGCCGTTCTTGTTTGGGGTGTTTTTGACGTTTCTTGGGGTCTCTGTTTGGTTTTGTTGGGTTCTCGTTGGTCATTATAGTGGAAAAGGGTAAATTGTGGGTTTTGGAGAACATCAGGTAGGTTTAGGGTGGTTTTGGGGTGGATCTATGGTTTTGGGGGATTTTCTTCCAGTTTTGGGGGTGATGCCATTTTTGTTTGGGGTGTTTTTTAATGTTTTTGGGGTCTCTGTTGGGTTTTGTTGGGTTCTCGTTGGTCATCATGGTGGAAAAGTGTAAATTGTGGGTTTTGTAGAATATCAGGTAGGTTTAGGGTGGTTTTGGGGTGGATATATGGTACTCAGTTTTTTTTTTTTTTTTTTTTTGGGGGGGGGTGGGGGATGATCCTGGAGTTTTTGTGTTGTTTTTGACGTGTTTTGGGGTGTCCGTTGTGTTTCATTTGGTTTTCCATGGTCATCGTGTTGTAAAAGGGTAAATTGTGGGTTTTGGAGAACTTCAGGTAGGTTTAGGGTGGTTTTGGGGTGGATCTATGTTTTTGGCGGATTTTCTTCCAATTTTGGGGGTGATGCCGTTCTTGTTTGGGGTGTTTTTGACGTTTTTTGGGGTCTCTGTTGGGTTTTGTTGGGTTCTCGTTGGTCATCGTGTTGGCAAAGGGTAAATTGTGGGTTTTGGAGAACATCAGGAAGGTTTAGGGTGGTTTTGGGGTGGATCTATGGTTTTGGCGTATTTTCTTCCAGTTTTGGGTTGATGCCGATATTTTTTGGGTTTTTTTTGACGTGTTTTGTGGTCTCCGTTGTGTTTCATTTGGTTTTCCATGGTCATCGTGTTGTAAAAGGGTAAATTGTGGGTTTTGGAGAACTTCAGGTAGGTTTAGGGTGGTTTTGGCGTGTATCTATGATTTTGGGGGATTTTCTTTCATTTTTGGGGGTTATCTCGTTTTATTTAGTTGTGTTTTTGACGTGTTCTGGGTTCTCCTTTGGGTTTTAGTTTGGTTCTCGTTGGTCATTATGGTGGAAAAGGGTAAATTGTGGGTTTTGGAGAACATCAGGGAGGTTTAGGGTGGTTTTGGGGTGGATCTATGGTTTTGGCGTATTTTCTTCCAGTTTTGGGGGTGATGCCGATATTTTTTGGGGTGTTTTTGACGTGTTTTGGGGTCTCCATTAGGTTTTGTTGTGTTCTTGTTTGTCATTATGTTAAATAGGAGTGGATTGTGGGTTTTGGAGAAGATCAGGTAGGTTTAGGGTGGTTTTGGGGTGGATCTATGGTTTTGGGGGATTTTCTTCCAGTTTTGGGGGTGATGCCGTTCTTGTTTGGGGTGTTTTTGACGTTTTTTGGTGTCTCTGTTGGGTTTTGTTGGGTTCTCGTTGGTCATCGTGTTGGAAAAGTGTAAATTGTGGGTTTTGGAGAACATCAGGAAGGTTTCGGGTGGTTTTGGGGTGGATCTATGGTATTTGGGGTTTTCTTCTATTTTTTGGCGTGATCCTGTTCTTTTTTGTGTTGTTTTTGACGTTTTTTGGGGTCTCCATTAGGTTTTGTTGTGTTCTTGTTTGTCATTATGTTAAATAGGAGTGGATTGTGGGTTTTGGAGAAGATCAGGTAGGTTTAGGGTGGTTTTGGGGTCGATCAATTGTTTTGGCGGATTTTCTTCCAGTTTGGGGGTGATGCCTATATTTGTTGGGGTGTTTTTGACGTGTTTTGGGGTCTCCATTAGGTTTTGTTGGGTTCTTGTTTGTCATTATGTTAAATAGGAGTGGATTGTGGGTTTTGGAGAACATCAGGTAGGTTTCGGGTGGTTTTGGGGTGGATCTATGGTTTTGGGGGATTTTCTTCCAGTTTTGGGGGTGATGCCGTTCTTGTTTGGGGTGTTTTTGACGTTTTTTGGGGTCTCTGTTGGGTTTTGTTGGGTTCTCGTTGGTCATCGTGTTGGAAAAGGGTAAATTGTGGGTTTTGGAGAACATCAGGAAGGTTTCGGGTGGTTTTGGGGTGGATCTATGGTTTTGGGGGATTTTCTTCCAGTTTTGGGGGTGATGCCATTTTTGTTTGGGTTGTTTTTTAATGTTTTTGGGGTCTCTGTTGGGTTTTGTTGGGTTCTCGTTGGTCATCATGGTGGAAAAGTGTAAATTGTGGGTTTTGTAGAATATCAGGTAGGTTTACGGTGGTTTTGGGGTGGATATATGGTACTCAGTTTTTTTTTTTTTTTTTTTTTTTTTTGGGGGGGGGGGGGATGATCCTGGGCTTTTTGTGTTGTTTTTGACGTGTTTTGGGGTGTCCGTTGTGTTTCATTTGGTTTTCCATGGTCATCGTGTTGTAAAAGGGTAAATTGTGGGTTTTGGAGAACTTCAGGTAGGTTTAGGGGGACTTTTCGCGTGGATTCATGGTATTTGGGGTTTTCTTCTATTTTGGAGAGTGATCCTCTCCTTTCTTCGTGTGATTTTGAAGTGTTTTGGGGTTTCCGTTGCGTTTCGTTGAGTTCCTAATGCGTTTTATGGTGGTTGGGAGTGTGCTTTGGGATTAGGAGAACATCAGGTAGGTTTAGGGTGTCCTTGGGGTGGATCTATGGTATTTGGGGTTTTCTTCCAGTTTTGGGGGTGATGCCGTTCTTTTTTGGGGTGTTTTTAACGTGTTTTGAGGTCTCCGTTGGGTTTTGTTGTGTTCTCATTGGTCATCATGTTGGAAAAGTGTAAATTGTGGGTTTTGGAGAACATCAGGTGGGTTTAGGGTGGTTTTGGCGTGTATCTATGGTTTTGGGGGATTTTCTTTCAGTTTTGGGGGTTATCTCGTTTTATTTAGTTGTGTTTTTGACGTGTTCTGGGTTCTCCTTTGGGTTTTAGTTTGGTTCTTGTTCGTCATCATGGTGAAAAAGTGTAAATTGTGGGTTTTGGAGAACATCAGGTAGGTTTAGGGTGTCTTTGGGGTCGATCTATGGTATTTGGGGTTTTCTTCTATTTTTTGGCATGATCCTGTTTATTTTTGCGGTGTTTTGGACGTGTTTTGGGGTCTCCGTTGGGTTTTGTTGTGTTCTTGTTGGTCATTATGTTAAATAGGAGTGGATTGTGGGTTTTGGAGAAGATCAGGTAGGTTTAGGGTGGTTTTGGGGTGGATCTATGGTTTTGGCGGATTTTCTTCGAGTTTTGGTGGTGATGCCGTTCTTGTTTGGGGTGTTTTTGACGTTTTTTGGGGTCTCTGTTGGGTTTTGTTGGGTTCTCGTTTGTCATCGTGTTGGAAAAGGGTAAATTGTGGGTTTTGGAGAACATCAGGTAGGTTTAGGGTGGTTTTGGGGTGGATCTATGGTATTTGGGGTTTTCTTCTATTTTTTGGCGTGATCCTGTTCTTTTTTGTGTTGTTTTTGACGTGTTTTGGGGTTTCTGTTTGGTTTTGTTGGGTTCTCGTTGGTCATCGTGTTGGAAAAGGGTAAATTGTGGGTTTTGGAGAACATCAGGTAGGTTTCGGGTGGTTTTGGGGTGGATCTATGGTTTTGGCGTATGTTCTTCCAGTTTTGGGGGTGATGCCGATATTTGTTGGGGTGTTTTTGACGTGTTTTGGGGTCTCCATTAGGTTTTGTTGTGTTCTTGTTTGTCATTATGTTAAATAAGGAGTGGATTGTGGGTTTTGGAGAAGATCAGGTAGGTTTAGGGTGGTTTTGGGGTGGATCTATGGTTTTGGCGGATTTTTCTTCCAGTTTTGGGGTGATGCCGTTCTTGTTTGGGTGTTTTGACGTTTTTTGGGGTCTCTGTTGGGTTTTGTTGGGTTCTCGTTGGTCATCGTGTTGGAAAAGGGGTAAATTGTGGGTTTTGGAGAACATCAGGTAGGTGTTGGGTGGTTTTGGGGTGGATCTATGGTTTTGGGGGATTTTCTTCCAGTTTTGGGGGGGATGCCATTTTTGTTTGGTGTGTTTTTTAATGTTTTTGGGGTCTCTGTTAGGTTTTGTTGGGTTCTCGTTGGTCATCATGGTGGAAAAGTGTAAATTGTGGGTTTTGTAGAATATCAGGTAGGTTTAGGGTGGTTTTGGGGGTGATATATGGTACTCAGTTTTTTTTTTTTTTTTTTTTTTTTTTTGGGGGGGGGGATTATCCTGGACCTTTTTGTGTTGTTTTTGACTTGTTTTGGGGTGTCCGTTGTGTTTCATTTGGTTTTCCATGGTCATCGTGTTGTAAAAGGGTAAATTGTGGGTTTTGGAGAACTTCAGGTAGGTTTAGGGGGACTTTTCGCGTGGATTCATGGTATTTGGGGTTTTCTTCTATTTTGGAGAGTGATCCTCTCCTTTCTTCGTGTGATTTGAAGTGTTTTGGGGTTTCCGTTGCGTTTCGTTGAGTTCCTAATGGGTTTTATGGTGGTTGGGAGTGTGCTTTGGGATTAGGAGAACATCAGGTAGGTTTAGGGTGTCCTTGGGGTGGATCTATGGTATTTGGGGTTTTCTTCCAGTTTTGGGGGTGATGCCGTTCTTTTTTGGGGTGTTTTTAACGTGTTTTGGGGTCTCTGTTGGGTTTTGTTGGGTTCTCGTTGGTCATTATGTTAAATAGGTGTGGATTGTGGGTTTTGGAGAACATCAGGTGGGTTTTAGGGTGGTTTTGGCGTGTATCTATGGTTTTGGGGGATTTTCTTTCAGTTTGGGGGTTATCTCGTTTTATTTAGTTGTGTTTTTGACGTGTTCTGGGTTCTCCTTTGGGTTTTAGTTTGGTTCTTGTTCGTCATCATGGTGAAAAAGTGTAAATTGTGGGTTTTGAGAGAACATCAGGTAGGTTTAGGGTGTCTTTGGGGTCGATCTATGGTATTTGGGGTTTTCTTCTATTTTTTGGCATGATCCTGTTTATTTTTGCGGTGTTTTGGACGTGTTTTGGGGTCTCCGTTGGGTTTTGTTGTGTTCTTGTTGGTCATTATGTTAAATAGGAGTGGATTGTGGGTTTTGGAGAAGATCAGGTAGGTTTAGGGTGGTTTTGGGGTGGATCTATGGTTTTGGCGGATTTTCTTCGAGTTTTGGTGGTGATGCCGTTCTTGTTTGGGGTGTTTTTGACGTTTTTTGGGGTCTCTGTTGGGTTTTGTTGGGTTCTCGTTTTGTCATCGTGTTGGAAAAGGGTAAATTGTGGGTTTTGGAGAACATCAGGTAGGTTTAGGGTGGTTTTGGGGTGGATCTATGGTATTTGGGGTTTTCTTCTATTTTTTGGCGTGATCCTGTTCTTTTTTGTGTTGTTTTTGACGTGTTTTGGGGTTTCTGTTGGGTTTTGTTGGGTTCTCGTTGGTCATCGTGTTGGAAAAGGGTAAATTGTGGGTTTTGGAGAACATCAGGTAGGTTTAGGGTGGGTTTTGGGGTGGATCTATGGTTTTGGCGTATTTTCTTCCAGTTTTGGGGGTGATGCCGATATTTTTTGGGGTGTTTTTGACGTGTTTTGGGGTCTCCATTAGGTTTTGTTGTGTTCTTGTTGGTCATTATGTTAAATAGGAGTGGATTGTGGGTTTTGGAGAAGATCAGGTAGGTTTAGGGTGGTTTTGGGGTGGATCTATGGTTTTGGCGGATTTTCTTCCAGTTTTGGGGGTGATGCCGTTCTTGTTTGGGGTGTTTTTGACGTTTTCTGGGGTCTCTGTTGGGTTTTGTTGGGTTCTCGTTGGTCATCGTGTTGGAAAAGGTAAATTGTGGGTTTTGGAGAACATCAGGTAGGTTTCGGGTGGTTTTGGGGGTGGATCTATGGTTTTGGGGATTTTCTTCCAGTTTTGGGGGTGATGTCATTTTTGTTTGGGGTGTTTTTTAAGGTTTTTGGGGTCTCTGTTGGTTTTGTTGGGTTCTCGTTGGTCATCATGGTGGAAAAGTGTAAATTGTGGGTTTTGTAGAATATCAGGTAGGTTTTAGGGTGGTTTTGGGGTGGATATATGGTACTCAGTTTGTTTTTTTTTTTTTTTTTTTTGGGGGGGGGGATGATCCTGGAGTTTTTGTGTTGTTTTTGACGTGTTTTGGGGTCTCCGTTGTGTTTCATTTGGTTTTCCATGATCATCGTGTTGTAAAAGGGTAAATTGTGGGTTTTGGAGAACTTCAGGTAGGTTTAGGGGGGACTTTTCGCGTGGATTCATGGTATTTGGGGTTTTCTTCTATTTTGGAGAGTGATCCTCTCCTTTCTTCGTGTGATTTTGAAGTGTTTTGGGGTTTCCGTTGCGTTTCGTTGAGTTCCTAATGGGTTTTATGGTGGTTGGGAGTGTGCTTTGGATTAGGAGAACATCAGGTAGGTTTAGGGTGTCCTTGGGGTGGATCTATGGTATTTGGGGTTTTCTTCCAGTTTTGGGGGTGATGCCGTTCTTTTTTGGGGTGTTTTTAACGTGTTTTGGGGTCTCCGTTGGGTTTTGTTGGGTTCTCGTTGGTCATTATGTTAAATAGGTGTGGATTGTGGGTTTTGGAGAACATCAGGTGGGTTTAGGGTGGTTTTGGCGTGTATCTATGGTTTTGGGGGATTTTCTTTCAGTTTTGGGGGTTATCTCGTTTTATTTAGTTGTGTTTTTGACGTGTTCTGGGTTCTCCTTTGGGTTTTAGTTTGGTTCTTGTTCGTCATCATGGTGAAAAAGTGTAAATTGTGGGTTTTGGAGAACATCAGGTAGGTTTAGGGTGTCTTGGGGGTCGATCTATGGTATTTGGGGTTTTCTTCTATTTTTTGGCATGATCCTGTTTATTTTTGCGGTGTTTTGGACGTGTTTTGGGGTCTCCGTTGGGTTTTGTTGTGTTCTTGTTGGTCATTATGTTAAATAGGAGTGGATTGTGGGTTTTGGAGAACATCAGGTAGGTTTCGGGTGGTTTTGGGGTGGATCTATGGTTTTGGCGGATTTTCTTCCAATTTTGGGGGTGATGCCGTTCTTGTTTGGGGTGTTTTTAACGTGTTTTGGGGTCTCTGTTGGGTTTTGTTGGGTTCTCGTTGGTCATCGTGTTGGAAAAGGGTAAATTGTGGGTTTTGGAGAACATCAGGAAGGTTTCGGGTGGTTTTGGGGTGGATCTATAGTATTTGGGGTTTTCTTCTATTTTTTGGCGTGATCCTGTTCTTTTTTGTGTTGTTTTTGACGTGTTTTGGGGTCTCTGTTTGGTTTTGTTGGGTTCTCGTGTGTCATCGTGTTGGAAAAGGGTAAATTGTGGGTTTTGGAGAACATCAGGTAGGTTTCGGGTGGTTTTGGGGTGGATCTATGGTTTTGGGGGATTTTCTTCCAGTTTTGGGGGTGATGCCGATATTTGTTGGGGTGTTTTTGACGGTTTTTGGGGTCTCCATTAGGTTTTGTTGTGTTCTTGTTTGTCATTATGTTAAATAGGAGTGGATTGTGGGTTTTGGAGAAGATCAGGTAGGTTTAGGGTGGTTTTGGGGTGGATCTATGGTTTTGGCGGATTTTCTTCCAGTTTTGGGGGTGATGCCGTTCTTGTTTGGGGTGTTTTTGACGTTTTTTGGGGTCTCTGTTGGGTTTTGTTGGGTTCTCGTTGGTCATCGTGTTGGAAAAGGGTAAATTGTGGGTTTTGGAGAACATCAGGAAGGTTTCGGGTGGTTTTGGGGTGGATCTATGGTTTTGGCGGATTTTCTTCCAGTTTTGGGGGGGATGCCGATATTTGTTGGGGTGTTTTTGACGTGTTTTGGGGTCTCCATTAGGTTTTGTTGTGTTCTTGTTTGTCATTATGTTAAATAGCAGTGGATTGTGGGTTTTGGAGAACATCAGGTAGGTTTAGGGTGGTTTTGGGGTGGATCTATTGTTTTGGCGGATTTTCTTCCAGTTTTGGGTGTGATGCCTATATTTGTTGGGGTGTTTTTGACGTGCTTTGGGGTCTCCATTAGGTTTTGTTGTGTTCTTGTTTGTCATTATGTTAAATAGGAGTGGATTGTGGGTTTTGGAGAACATCAGGTAGGTTTCGGGTGGTTTTGGGGTGGATCTATGGTTTTGGGGGATTTTCTTCCAGTTTTGGGGGTGATGCCATTTTTGTTTGGGGTGTTTTTTAATGTTTTTGGGGTCTCTGTTTGGTTTTGTTGGGTTCTCGTTGGTCATCATGGTGGAAAAGTGTAAATTGTGGGTTTTGTAGAATATCAGGTAGGTTTAGGGTGGTTTTGGGGTGGATATATGGTACTCAGTTTTTTTTTTTTTTTTTTTTTTTTTTGAGGGGTGGGGATGATCCTGGACTTTTTGTGTTGTTTTTGACGTGTTTTGGGGTGTCCGTTGTGTTTCATTTGGTTTTCCATGGTCATCGTGTTGTAAAAGGGTAAATTGTGGGTTTTGGAGAACTTCAGGTAGGTTTAGGGTGGTTTTGGGGTGGATCTATGGTTTTGGGGGATTTTCTTCCAATTTTGGGGGTGATGCCGTTCTTGTTTGGGGTGTTTTTGGCGTTTTTTGGGGTCTCTGTTGGGTTTTGTTGGGTTCTCGTTGGTCATCGTGTTGGAAAAGGGTAAATTGTGGGTTTTGGAGAACATCAGGGAGGTTTAGGGTGGTTTTGGGGTGGATCTATGGTTTTGGCGTATTTTCTTCCAGTTTTGGGTTGATGCCGATATTTTTTGTTTTTTTTTTGACGTGTTTTGGGGTGTCCGTTGTGTTTCATTTGGTTTTCCATGGTCATCGTGTTGGAAAAGTGTAAATTGTGGGTTTTGGAGAACTTCAGGTAGGTTTAGGGGGACTTTTCGCGTGGATTCATGGTATTTGGGGTTTTCTTCTATTTTGGAGAGTGATCCTCTCCTTTCTTCGTGTGATTTTGAAGTGTTTTGGGGTTTCCGTTGCGTTTCGTTGAGTTCCTAATGCGTTTTATGGTGGTTGGGAGTGTGCTTTGGGATTAGGAGAACATCAGGTAGGTTTAGGGTGTCCTTGGGGTGGATCTATGGCATTTGGGGTTTTCTTCCAGTTTTGGGGGTGATGCCGTTCTTTTTTGGGGTGTTTTTAACGTGTTTTGGGGTCTCTGTTGGGTTTTGTTGGGTTCTCGTTGGTCATTATGTTAAATAGGTGTGGATTGTGGGTTTTGGAGAACATCAGGTGGGTTTAGGGTGGTTTTGGCGTGTATCTATGGTTTTGGGGGATTTTCTTTCAGTTTTGGGGGTTATCTCGTTTTATTTAGTTGTGTTTTTGACGTGTTCTGGGTTCTCCTTTGGGTTTTAGTTTGGTTCTTGTTCGTCATCATGGTGAAAAAGTGTAAATTGTGGGTTTTGGAGAACATCAGGTAGGTTTAGGGTGTCTTTGGGGTCGATCTATGGTATTTGGGGTTTTCTTCTATTTTTTGGCATGATCCTGTTTATTTTTGTGTTGTTTTGGACGTGTTTTGGCGTCTCCGTTGGGTTTTGTTGTGTTCTCGTTGGTCATCGTGTTGGAAAAGGGTAAATTGTGGGTTTTGGAGAACATCAGGTAGGTTTCGGGTGGTTTTGGGGTGGATCTATGGTTTTGGCGTATTTTCTTCCAGTTTTGGGGGTGATGCCGATATTTTTTGGGGTGTTTTTGACGTGTTTTGGGGTCTCCATTAGGTTTTGTTGTGTTCTTGTTGGTCATTATGTTAAATAGGAGTGGATTGTGGGTTTTGGAGAAGATCAGGTAGGTTTAGGGTGGTTTTGGGGTGGATCTATGGTTTTGGCGGATTTTCTTCCAGTTTTGGGGGTGATGCCGTTCTTGTTTGGGGTGTTTTTGACGTTTTTTGGGGTCTCTGTTGGGTTTTGTTGGGTTCTCGTTGGTCATCATGGTGGAAAAGTGTAAATTGTGGGTTTTGTAGAATATCAGGTAGGTTTAGGGTGGTTTTGGGGTGGATATATGGTACTCAGTTTGTTTTTTTTTTTTTTTTTTTTTGGGGGGGGGGATGATCCTGGAGTTTTTGTGTTGTTTTTGACGTGTTTGGGGTCTCTGTTGTGTTTCATTTGGTTTTCCATGATCATCGTGTTGTAAAAGGGTAAATTGTGGGGTTTTGGAGAACTTCAGGTAGGTTTAGGGGGACTTTTCGCGTGGATTCATGGTATTTGGGGTTTTCTTCTATTTTGGAGAGTGATCCTCTCCTTTCTTCGTGTGATTTTGAAGTGTTTTGGGGTTTCCGTTGCGTTTCGTTGAGTTCCTAATGCGTTTTATGGTGGTTGGGAGTGTGCTTTGGGATTAGGAGAACATCAGGTAGGTTTAGGGTGTCCTTGGGGTGGATCTATGGTATTTGGGTTTTCTTCCAGTTTTGGGGGTGATGCCGTTCTTTTTTGGGGTGTTTTTAACGTGTTTTGGGGTCTCCGTTGGGTTTTGTTGGGTTCTCGTTGGTCATTATGTTAAATAGGTGTGGATTGTGGGTTTTGGAGAACATCAGGTGGGTTTAGGGTGGTTTTGGCGTGTATCTATGGTTTTGGGGGGATTTTCTTTCAGTTTTGGGTGTTATCTCGTTTTATTTAGTTGTGTTTTTGACGTGTTCTGGGTTCTCCTTTGGGTTTTAGTTTGGTTCTTGTTCGTCATCATGGTGAAAAAGTGTAAATTGTGGGTTTTGGAGAACATCAGGTAGGTTTAGGGTGTCTTGGGGGTCGATCTATGGTATTTGGGGTTTTCTTCTATTTTTTGGCATGATCCTGTTTATTTTTTGCGGTGTTTTGGACGTGTTTTGGGGTCTCCTTTAGGTTTTGTTGTGTTCTTGTTGGTCATTATGTTAAATAGGAGTGGATTGTGGGTTTTGGAGAACATCAGGTAGGTTTAGGGGTGGTTTTGGGGGTGGATCTATGGTTTTTGGGGGGATTTTCTTCCAATTTTGGGGGTGATGCCGTTCTTGTTTGGGGTGTTTTTAACGTGTTTTGGGGTCTCTGTTGGGTTTTGTTGGGTTCTCGTTGGTCATCGTGTTGGAAAAGGGTAAATTGTGGGTTTTGGAGAACATCAGGAAGGTTTCGGGTGGTTTTGGGGTGGATCTATAGTATTTGGGGTTTTCTTCTATTTTTTGGCGTGATCCTGTTCTTTTTTTGTGTTGTTTTTGACGTGTTTTGGGGTCTCTGTTTGGTTTTGTTGGGTTCTCGTGTGTCATCGTGTTGGAAAAGGGTAAATTGTGGGTTTTGGAGAACATCAGGTAGGTTTCGGGTGGTTTTGGGGTGGATCTATGGTTTTGGGGGATTTTCTTCCAGTTTTGGGGTGATGCCGATATTTTTTGGGGTGTTTTTGACGGTTTTTGGGGTCTCCATTAGGTTTTGTTGTGTTCTTGTTTGTCATTATGTTAAATAGGAGTGGATTGTGGGTTTTGGAGAAGATCAGGTAGGTTTAGGGTGGTTTTGGGGTGGATCTATGGTTTTGGCGGGATTTTCTTCCAGTTTTGGGGGTGATGCCGTTCTTGTTTGGGGTGTTTTTGACGTTTTTTGGGGTCTCTGTTGGGTTTTGTTGGGTTCTCGTTGGTCATCGTGTTGGAAAAGGGTAAATTGTGGGTTTTGGAGAACATCAGGAAGGTTTAGGGTGGTTTTGGGGTGGATCTATGGGTTTTGGCGTATTTTCTTCCAGTTTTGGGGGTGATGCCGATATTTGTTGGGGTGTTTTTGACGTGTTTTGGGGTCTCCATTAGGTTTTGTTGTGTTCTTGTTTGTCATTATGTTAAATAGCAGTGGATTGTGGGTTTTGGAGAACATCAGGTAGGTTTAGGGTGGTTTTGGGGTGGATCTATTGTTTTGGCGGATTTTCTTCCAGTTTTGGGTGTGATGCCTATATTTGTTGGGTTGTTTTTGACGTGCTTTGGGGTCTCCATTAGGTTTTGTTGTGTTCTTGTTTGTCATTATGTTAAATAGGAGTGGATTGTGGGTTTTGGAGAACATCAGGTAGGTTTCGGGTGGTTTTGGGGTGGATCTATGGTTTTGGGGATTTTCTTCCAGTTTTGGGGGTGATGCCATTTTTGTTTGGGGTGTTTTTTAATGTTTTTGGGGTCTCTGTTTTGTTTTGTTGGGTTCTCGTTGGTCATCATGGTGGAAAAGTGTAAATT
The DNA here is from genome assembly GCF_965140915.1 of Aythya marila. Taxonomy (NCBI): domain Eukaryota; kingdom Metazoa; phylum Chordata; class Aves; order Anseriformes; family Anatidae; genus Aythya; species Aythya marila. The sequence continues at coordinate 44,029 of NW_028137455.1, read as the reverse complement.
GTGGGTTTTGTAGAATATCAGGTAGGTTTAGGGTGGTTTTGGGGTGGATATATGGTACTCAGTTTTTTTTTTTTTTTTTTTTTTTTTTGAGGGGTGGGGATGATCCTGGACTTTTTGTGTTGTTTTTGACGTGTTTTGGGGTCTCCGTTGTGTTTCATTTGGTTTTCCATGGTCATCGTGTTGTAAAAGGGTAAATTGTGGGTTTTGGAGAACTTCAGGTAGGTTTAGGGTGGTTTTGGGGTGGATCTATGGTTTTGGGGGATTTTCTTCCAATTTTGGGGGTGATGCCGTTCTTGTTTGGGGTGTTTTTGGCGTTTTTTGGGGTCTCTGTTGGGTTTTGTTGTGTTCTCGTTGGTCATCGTGTTGGAAAAGGGTAAATTGTGGGTTTTGGAGAACATCAGGTAGGTTTAGGGTGGTTTTGGGGTGGATCTATGGTTTTGGCGTATTTTCTTCCAGTTTTGGGTTGATGCCGATATTTTTTGTTTTTTTTTTTTGACGTGTTTTGGGGTTTCCGTTGTGTTTCATTTGGTTTTCCATGGTCATCGTGTTGTAAAAGTGTAAATTGTGGGTTTTGGAGAACTTCAGGTAGGTTTAGGGGGACTTTTCGCGTGGATTCATGGTATTTGGGGTTTTCTTCTATTTTGGAGAGTGATCCTCTCCTTTCTTCGTGTGATTTTGAAGTGTTTTGGGGTTTCCGTTGCGTTTCGTTGAGTTCCTAATGCGTTTTATGGTGGTTGGGAGTGTGCTTTGGGATTAGGAGAACATCAGGTAGGTTTAGGGTGTCCTTGGGGTGGATCTATGGCATTTGGGGTTTTCTTCCAGTTTTGGGGGTGATGCCGTTCTTTTTTGGGGTGTTTTTAACGTGTTTTGGGGTCTCCGTTGGGTTTTGTTGGGTTCTCGTTGGTCATCATGTTAAATAGGTGTGGATTGTGGGTTTTGGAGAACATCAGGTGGGTTTAGGGTGGTTTTGGCGTGTATCTATGGTTTTGGGGGATTTTCTTTCAGTTTTGGGGTGTTATCTCGTTTTATTTAGTTGTGTTTTTGACGTGTTCTGGGTTCTCCTTTGGGTTTTAGTTTGGTTCTTGTTCGTCATCATGGTGAAAAAGTGTAAATTGTGGGTTTTGGAGAACATCAGGTAGGTTTAGGGTGTCTTTGGGGTCGATCTATGGTATTTGGGGTTTTCTTCTATTTTTTGGCGTGATCCTGTTTATTTTTGCGGTGTTTTGGACGTGTTTTGGGGTCTCCGTTGGGTTTTGTTGTGTTCTTGTTGGTCATTATGTTAAATAGGAGTGGATTGTGGGTTTTGGAGAACATCAGGTAGGTTTAGGGTGGTTTTGGGGTGGATCTATGGTTTTGGCGGATTTTCTTCCAGTTTTGGGGGTGATGCCGTTCTTGTTTGGGGTGTTTTTGACGTTTTTTGGGGTCTCTGTTGGGTTTTGTTGGGTTGTCGTTTGTCATCGTGTTGGAAAAGGGTAAATTGTGGGTTTTGGAGAACATCAGTTAGGTTTCGGGTGGTTTTGGGTGGATCTATGGTTTTGGGGGATTTTCTTCCAGTTTTGGGGGTGATTCCATTTTTGTTTGGGGTGTTTTTTAATGTTTTTGCGGTCTCTGTTTGGTTTTGTTGGTTTCTCATTGGTCATCATGGTGGAAAAGTGTAAATTGTGGGTTTTTTAGAATATCAGGTAGGTTTAGGGTGGTTTTGGGGTGGATATACGGTACTCAGTTTTTTTTTTTTTTTTTTGGGGGGGGTGGGGATGATCCTGGAGTTTTTGTGTTGTTTTTGACGTGTTTTGGGGTGTCCGTTTTGTTTCATTTGGTTTTCCATGGTCATCGTGTTGTAAAAGGGTAAATTGTGGGTTTTGGAGAACTTCAGGTAGGTTTAGGGGGACTTTTCGCGTGGATTCATGGTATTTGGGGTTTTCTTCTATTTTGGAGAGTGATCCTCTCCTTTCTTCGTGTGATTTTGAAGTGTTTTGGGGTTTCCGTTGCGTTTCGTTGAGTTCCTAATGCGTTTTATGGTGGTTGGGAGTGTGCTTTGGGATTAGGAGAACATCAGGTAGGTTTAGGGTGTCCTTGGGGTGGATCTATGGTATTTGGGGTTTTCTTCCAGTTTTGGCGGTGATGCCGTTCTTTTTTGGGGTGTTTTTAACGTGTTTTGGGGTCTCCGTTGGGTTTTGTTGGGTTCTCGTTGGTCATTATGTTAAATAGGTGTGGATTGTGGGTTTTGGAGAACATCAGGTGGGTTTAGGGTGGTTTTGGCGTGTATCTATGGTTTTGGGGGATTTTCTTTCAGTTTTGGGGGTTATCTCGTTTTATTTAGTTGTGTTTTTGACGTGTTCTGGGTTCTCCTTTGGGTTTTAGTTTGGTTCTTGTTCGTCATCATGGTGAAAAAGTGTAAATTGTGGGTTTTGGAGAACATCAGGTAGGTTTAGGGTGTCTTTGGGGTCGATCTATGGTATTTGGTGTTTTCTTCTATTTTTTGGCATGATCCTGTTTATTTTTGCGGTGTTTTGGACGTGTTTTGGGGTCTCCGTTGGGTTTTGTTGTGTTCTTGTTGGTCATTATGTTAAATAGGAGTGGATTGTGGGTTTTGGAGAACATCAGGTAAGTTTAGGGTGGTTTTGGGGTGGATCTATGGTTTTGGCGGATTTTCTTCGAGTTTTGGGGGTGATGCCGTTCTTGTTTGGGGTGTTTTTTAATGTTTTTGGGGTCTCTGTTTGGTTTTGTTGGGTTCTCGTTGGTCATCATGGTGGAAAAGTGTAAATTGTGGGTTTTGTAGAATATCAGGAAGGTTTCGGGTGGTTTTGGGGTGGATATATGGTACTCAGTTTTTTTTTTTTTTTTTTTTTTTTTTTTGGGGGGGGGATGATCCTGGAGTTTTTGTGTTGTTTTTGACGTGTTTTGGGGTGTCCGTTGTGTTTCATTTGGTTTTCCATGGTCATCGTGTTGTAAAAGGGTAAATTGTGGGTTTTGGAGAACTTCAGGTAGGTTTAGGGGGACTTTTCGCGTGGATTCATGGTATTTGGGGTTTTCTTCTATTTTGGAGAGTGATCCTCTTCTTTCTTCGTGTGATTTTGAAGTGTTTTGGGGTTTCCGTTGCGTTTCGTTGAGTTCCTAATGCGTTTTATGGTGGTTGGGAGTGTGCTTTGGGATTAGGAGAACATCAGGTAGGTTTAGGGTGTCCTTGGGGTGGATCTATGGTATTTGGGGTTTTCTTCCAGTTTTGGCGGTGATGCCGTTCTTTTTTGGGGTGTTTTTAACGTGTTTTGGGGTCTCCGTTGGGTTTTGTTGGGTTCTCGTTGGTCATTATGTTAAATAGGTGTGGATTGTGGGTTTTGGAGAACATCAGGTGGGTTTAGGGTGGTTTTGGCGTGTATCTATGGTTTTGGGGGATTTTCTTTCAGTTTTGGGGGTTATCTCGTTTTATTTAGTTGTGTTTTTGACGTGTTCTGGGTTCTCCTTTGGGTTTTAGTTTGGTTCTTGTTCGTCATCATGGTGAAAAAGTGTAAATTGTGGGTTTTGGAGAACATCAGGTAGGTTTAGGGTGTCTTGGGGGTCGATCTATGGTATTTGGGGTTTTCTTCTATTTTTTGGCATGATCCTGTTTATTTTTGCGGTGTTTTGGACGTGTTTTGGGGTCTCCGTTGGGTTTTGTTGTGTTCTTGTTGGTCATTATGTTAAATAGGAGTGGATTGTGGGTTTTGGAGAACATCAGGTAGGTTTCGGGTGGTTTTGGGGTGGATCTATGGTTTTGGCGGATTTTCTTCCAATTTTGGGGGTGATGCCGTTCTTGTTTGGGGTGTTTTTAACGTGTTTTGGGGTCTCTGTTGGGTTTTGTTGGGTTCTCGTTGGTCATCGTGTTGGAAAAGGGTAAATTGTGGGTTTTGGAGAACATCAGGAAGGTTTCGGGTGGTTTTGGGGTGGATCTATAGTATTTGGGGTTTTCTTCTATTTTTTGGCGTGATCCTGTTCTTTTTTGTGTTGTTTTTGACGTGTTTTGGGGTCTCTGTTTGGTTTTGTTGGGTTCTCGTGTGTCATCGTGTTGGAAAAGGGTAAATTGTGGGTTTTGGAGAACATCAGGTAGGTTTCGGGTGGTTTTGGGGTGGATCTATGGTTTTGGGGGATTTTCTTCCAGTTTTGGGGGTGATGCCGATATTTGTTGGGGTGTTTTTGACGGTTTTTGGGGTCTCCATTAGGTTTTGTTGTGTTCTTGTTTGTCATTATGTTAAATAGGAGTGGATTGTGGGTTTTGGAGAAGATCAGGTAGGTTTAGGGTGGTTTTGGGGTGGATCTATGGTTTTGGCGGATTTTCTTCCAGTTTTGGGGGTGATGCCGTTCTTGTTTGGGGTGTTTTTGACGTTTTTTGGGGTCTCTGTTGGGTTTTGTTGGGTTCTCGTTGGTCATCGTGTTGGAAAAGGGTAAATTGTGGGTTTTGGAGAACATCAGGAAGGTTTCGGGTGGTTTTGGGGTGGATCTATGGTTTTGGCGGATTTTCTTCCAGTTTTGGGGGTGATGCCGATATTTGTTGGGGTGTTTTTGACGTGTTTTGGGGTCTCCATTAGGTTTTGTTGTGTTCTTGTTTGTCATTATGTTAAATAGCAGTGGATTGTGGGTTTTGGAGAACATCAGGTAGGTTTAGGGTGGTTTTGGGGTGGATCTATTGTTTTGGCGGATTTTCTTCCAGTTTTGGGTGTGATGCCTATATTTGTTGGGGTGTTTTTGACGTGCTTTGGGGTCTCCATTAGGTTTTGTTGTGTTCTTGTTTGTCATTATGTTAAATAGGAGTGGATTGTGGGTTTTGGAGAACATCAGGTAGGTTTCGGGTGGTTTTGGGGTGGATCTATGGTTTTGGGGGATTTTCTTCCAGTTTTGGGGGTGATGCCATTTTTGTTTGGGGTGTTTTTTAATGTTTTTGGGGTCTCTGTTTGGTTTTGTTGGGTTCTCGTTGGTCATCATGGTGGAAAAGTGTAAATTGTGGGTTTTGTAGAATATCAGGTAGGTTTAGGGTGGTTTTGGGGTGGATATATGGTACTCAGTTTTTTTTGTTTTTTTTTTTTTTTTTTTGAGGGGTGGGGATGATCCTGGACTTTTTGTGTTGTTTTTGACGTGTTTTGGGGTCTCCGTTGTGTTTCATTTGGTTTTCCATGGTCATCGTGTTGTAAAAGGGTAAATTGTGGGTTTTGGAGAACTTCAGGTAGGTTTAGGGTGGTTTTGGGGTGGATCTATGGTTTTGGGGGATTTTCTTCCAATTTTGGGGGTGATGCCGTTCTTGTTTGGGGTGTTTTTGGCGTTTTTTGGGGTCTCTGTTGGGTTTTGTTGGGTTCTCGTTGGTCATCGTGTTGGAAAAGGGTAAATTGTGGGTTTTGGAGAACATCAGGGAGGTTTAGGGTGGTTTTGGGGTGGATCTATGGTTTTGGCGTATTTTCTTCCAGTTTTGGGTTGATGCCGATATTTTTTGTTTTTTTTTTGACGTGTTTTGGGGTGTCCGTTGTGTTTCATTTGGTTTTCCATGGTCATCGTGTTGGAAAAGTGTAAATTGTGGGTTTTGGAGAACTTCAGGTAGGTTTAGGGGGACTTTTCGCGTGGATTCATGGTATTTGGGGTTTTCTTCTATTTTGGAGAGTGATCCTCTCCTTTCTTCGTGTGATTTTGAAGTGTTTTGGGGTTTCCGTTGCGTTTCGTTGAGTTCCTAATGCGTTTTATGGTGGTTGGGAGTGTGCTTTGGGATTAGGAGAACATCAGGTAGGTTTAGGGTGTCCTTGGGGTGGATCTATGGTATTTGGGGTTTTCTTCCAGTTTTGGCGGTGATGCCGTTCTTTTTTGGGGTGTTTTTAACGTGTTTTGGGGTCTCCGTTGGGTTTTGTTGGGTTCTCGTTGGTCATTATGTTAAATAGGTGTGGATTGTGGGTTTTGGAGAACATCAGGTGGGTTTAGGGTGGTTTTGGCGTGTATCTATGGTTTTGGGGGATTTTCTTTCAGTTTTGGGGGTTATCTCGTTTTATTTAGTTGTGTTTTTGACGTGTTCTGGGTTCTCCTTTGGGTTTTAGTTTGGTTAGTTTTTTGACGTGTTCTGGGTTCTCCTTTGGGTTTTAGTTTGGTTCTTGTTCGTCATCATGGTGAAAAAGTGTAAATTGTGGGTTTTGGAGAACATCTCTTCTATTTTTTGGCATGATCCTGTTTATTTTTGTGTTGTTTTGGACGTGTTTTGGCGTCTCCGTTGGGTTTTGTTGTGTTCTCGTTGGTCATCGTGTTGGAAAAGGGTAAATTGTGGGTTTTTGGAGAACATCAGGTAGGTTTCGGGTGGTTTTGGGGTGGATCTATGGTTTTGGCGTATTTTCTTCCAGTTTTGGGGGTGATGCCGATATTTTTTGGGGTGTTTTTGACGTGTTTTGGGGTCTCCATTAGGTTTTGTTGTGTTCTTGTTGGTCATTATGTTAAATAGGAGTGGATTGTGGGTTTTGGAGAAGATCAGGTAGGTTTAGGGTGGTTTTGGGGTGGATCTATGGTTTTGGCGGATTTTCTTCCAGTTTTGGGGGTGATGCCGTTCTTGTTTGGGGTGTTTTTGACGTTTTTTGGGGTCTCTGTTGGGTTTTGTTGGGTTCTCGTTGGTCATCATGGTGGAAAAGTGTAAATTGTGGGTTTTGTAGAATATCAGGTAGGTTTAGGGTGGTTTTGGGGTGGATATATGGTACTCAGTTTGTTTTTTTTTTTTTTTTTTTTTGGGGGGGGGGATGATCCTGGAGTTTTTGTGTTGTTTTTGACGTGTTTTGGGGTCTCTGTTGTGTTTCATTTGGTTTTCCATGATCATCGTGTTGTAAAAGGGTAAATTGTGGGTTTTGGAGAACTTCAGGTAGGTTTAGGGGGACTTTTCGCGTGGATTCATGGTATTTGGGGTTTTCTTCTATTTTGGAGAGTGATCCTCTCCTTTCTTCGTGTGATTTTGAAGTGTTTTGGGGTTTCCGTTGTGTTTCGTTGAGTTCCTAATGCGTTTTATGGTGGTTGGGAGTGTGCTTTGGGATTAGGAGAACATCAGGTAGGTTTAGGGTGTCCTTGGGGTGGATCTATGGTATTTGGGGTTTTCTTCCAGTTTTGGGGGTGATGCCGTTCTTTTTTGGGGTGTTTTTAACGTGTTTTGGGGTCTCCGTTGGGTTTTGTTGGGTTCTCGTTGGTCATTATGTTAAATAGGTGTGGATTGTGGGTTTTGGAGAACATCAGGTGGGTTTAGGGTGGTTTTGGCGTGTATCTATGGTTTTGGGGGATTTTCTTTCAGTTTTGGGTGTTATCTCGTTTTATTTAGTTGTGTTTTTGACGTGTTCTGGGTTCTCCTTTGGGTTTTAGTTTGGTTCTTGTTCGTCATCATGGTGAAAAAGTGTAAATTGTGGGTTTTGGAGAACATCAGGTAGGTTTAGGGTGTCTTGGGGGTCGATCTATGGTATTTGGGGTTTTCTTCTATTTTTTGGCATGATCCTGTTTATTTTTGCGGTGTTTTGGACGTGTTTTGGGGTCTCCTTTAGGTTTTGTTGTGTTCTTGTTGGTCATTATGTTAAATAGGAGTGGATTGTGGGTTTTGGAGAACATCAGGTAGGTTTAGGGTGGTTTTGGGGTGGATCTATGGTTTTGGGGGATTTTCTTCCAATTTTGGGGGTGATGCCGTTCTTGTTTGGGGTGTTTTTAACGTGTTTTGGGGTCTCTGTTGGGTTTTGTTGGGTTCTCGTTGGTCATCGTGTTGGAAAAGGGTAAATTGTGGGTTTTGGAGAACATCAGGAAGGTTTCGGGTGGTTTTGGGGTGGATCTATAGTATTTGGGGTTTTCTTCTATTTTTTGGCGTGATCCTGTTCTTTTTTGTGTTGTTTTTGACGTGTTTTGGGGTCTCTGTTTGGTTTTGTTGGGTTCTCGTGTGTCATCGTGTTGGAAAAGGGTAAATTGTGGGTTTTGGAGAACATCAGGTAGGTTTCGGGTGGTTTTGGGGTGGATCTATGGTTTTGGGGGATTTTCTTCCAGTTTTGGGGGTGATGCCGATATTTTTTGGGGTGTTTTTGACGGTTTTTGGGGTCTCCATTAGGTTTTGTTGTGTTCTTGTTTGTCATTATGTTAAATAGGAGTGGATTGTGGGTTTTGGAGAAGATCAGGTAGGTTTAGGGTGGTTTTGGGGTGGATCTATGGTTTTGGCGGATTTTCTTCCAGTTTTGGGGGTGATGCCGTTCTTGTTTGGGGTGTTTTTGACGTTTTTTGGGGTCTCTGTTGGGTTTTGTTGGGTTCTCGTTGGTCATCGTGTTGGAAAAGGGTAAATTGTGGGTTTTGGAGAACATCAGGAAGGTTTAGGGTGGTTTTGGGGTGGATCTATGGTTTTGGCGTATTTTCTTCCAGTTTTGGGGGTGATGCCGATATTTGTTGGGGTGTTTTTGACGTGTTTTGGGGTCTCCATTAGGTTTTGTTGTGTTCTTGTTTGTCATTATGTTAAATAGCAGTGGATTGTGGGTTTTGGAGAACATCAGGTAGGTTTAGGGTGGTTTTGGGGTGGATCTATTGTTTTGGCGGATTTTCTTCCAGTTTTGGGTGTGATGCCTATATTTGTTGGGTTGTTTTTGACGTGCTTTGGGGTCTCCATTAGGTTTTGTTGTGTTCTTGTTTGTCATTATGTTAAATAGGAGTGGATTGTGGGTTTTGGAGAACATCAGGTAGGTTTCGGGTGGTTTTGGGGTGGATCTATGGTTTTGGGGGATTTTCTTCCAGTTTTGGGGGTGATGCCATTTTTGTTTGGGGTGTTTTTTAATGTTTTTGGGGTCTCTGTTTTGTTTTGTTGGGTTCTCGTTGGTCATCATGGTGGAAAAGTGTAAATTGTGGGTTTTGTAGAATATCAGGTAGGTTTAGGGTGGTTTTGGGGTGGATATATGGTACTCAGTTTTTTTTTTTTTTTTTTTTTTTTTTGAGGGGTGGGGATGATCCTGGACTTTTTGTGTTGTTTTTGACGTGTTTTGGGGTGTCCGTTGTGTTTCATTTGGTTTTCCATGGTCATCGTGTTGTAAAAGGGTAAATTGTGGGTTTTGGAGAACTTCAGGTAGGTTTAGGGTGGTTTTGGGGTGGATCTATGGTTTTGGGGGATTTTCTTCCAATTTTGGGGGTGATGCCGTTCTTGTTTGGGGTGTTTTTGGCGTTTTTTGGGGTCTCTGTTGGGTTTTGTTGTGTTCTCGTTGGTCATCGTGTTGGAAAAGGGTAAATTGTGGGTTTTGGAGAAGATCAGGTAGGTTTAGGGTGGTTTTGGGGTGGATCTATGGTTTTGGCGTATTTTCTTCCAGTTTTGGGTTGATGCCGATATTTTTTGTTTTTTTTTTTTGACGTGTTTTGGGGTTTCCGTTGTGTTTCATTTGGTTTTCCATGGTCATCGTGTTGTAAAAGTGTAAATTGTGGGTTTTGGAGAACTTCAGGTAGGTTTAGGGGGACTTTTCGCGTGGATTCATGGTATTTGGGGTTTTCTTCTATTTTGGAGAGTGATCCTCTCCTTTCTTCGTGTGATTTTGAAGTGTTTTGGGGTTTCCGTTGCGTTTCGTTGAGTTCCTAATGCGTTTTATGGTGGTTGGGAGTGTGCTTTGGGATTAGGAGAACATCAGGTAGGTTTAGGGTGTCCTTGGGGTGGATCTATGGCATTTGGGGTTTTCTTCCAGTTTTGGGGGTGATGCCGTTCTTTTTTGGGGTGTTTTTAACGTGTTTTGGGGTCTCCGTTGGGTTTTGTTGGGTTCTCGTTGGTCATCATGTTAAATAGGTGTGGATTGTGGGTTTTGGAGAACATCAGGTGGGTTTAGGGTGGTTTTGGCGTGTATCTATGGTTTTGGGGGATTTTCTTTCAGTTTTGGGGTGTTATCTCGTTTTATTTAGTTGTGTTTTTGACGTGTTCTGGGTTCTCCTTTGGGTTTTAGTTTGGTTCTTGTTCGTCATCATGGTGAAAAAGTGTAAATTGTGGGTTTTGGAGAACATCAGGTAGGTTTAGGGTGTCTTTGGGGTCGATCTATGGTATTTGGGGTTTTCTTCTATTTTTTGGCGTGATCCTGTTTATTTTTGCGGTGTTTTGGACGTGTTTTGGGGTCTCCGTTGGGTTTTGTTGTGTTCTTGTTGGTCATTATGTTAAATAGGAGTGGATTGTGGGTTTTGGAGAACATCAGGTAGGTTTAGGGTGGTTTTGGGGTGGATCTATGGTTTTGGCGGATTTTCTTCCAGTTTTGGGGGTGATGCCGTTCTTGTTTGGGGTGTTTTTGACGTTTTTTGGGGTCTCTGTTGGGTTTTGTTGGGTTGTCGTTTGTCATCGTGTTGGAAAAGGGTAAATTGTGGGTTTTGGAGAACATCAGTTAGGTTTCGGGTGGTTTTGGGTGGATCTATGGTTTTGGGGGATTTTCTTCCAGTTTTGGGGGTGATTCCATTTTTGTTTGGGGTGTTTTTTAATGTTTTTGCGGTCTCTGTTTGGTTTTGTTGGTTTCTCATTGGTCATCATGGTGGAAAAGTGTAAATTGTGGGTTTTTTAGAATATCAGGTAGGTTTAGGGTGGTTTTGGGGTGGATATACGGTACTCAGTTTTTTTTTTTTTTTTTGGGGGGGGTGGGGATGATCCTGGAGTTTTTGTGTTGTTTTTGACGTGTTTTGGGGTGTCCGTTTTGTTTCATTTGGTTTTCCATGGTCATCGTGTTGTAAAAGGGTAAATTGTGGGTTTTGGAGAACTTCAGGTAGGTTTAGGGGGACTTTTCGCGTGGATTCATGGTATTTGGGGTTTTCTTCTATTTTGGAGAGTGATCCTCTCCTTTCTTCGTGTGATTTTGAAGTGTTTTGGGGTTTCCGTTGCGTTTCGTTGAGTTCCTAATGCGTTTTATGGTGGTTGGGAGTGTGCTTTGGGATTAGGAGAACATCAGGTAGGTTTAGGGTGTCCTTGGGGTGGATCTATGGTATTTGGGGTTTTCTTCCAGTTTTGGCGGTGATGCCGTTCTTTTTTGGGGTGTTTTTAACGTGTTTTGGGGTCTCCGTTGGGTTTTGTTGGGTTCTCGTTGGTCATTATGTTAAATAGGTGTGGATTGTGGGTTTTGGAGAACATCAGGTGGGTTTAGGGTGGTTTTGGCGTGTATCTATGGTTTTGGGGGATTTTCTTTCAGTTTTGGGGGTTATCTCGTTTTATTTAGTTGTGTTTTTGACGTGTTCTGGGTTCTCCTTTGGGTTTTAGTTTGGTTCTTGTTCGTCATCATGGTGAAAAAGTGTAAATTGTGGGTTTTGGAGAACATCAGGTAGGTTTAGGGTGTCTTTGGGGTCGATCTATGGTATTTGGTGTTTTCTTCTATTTTTTGGCATGATCCTGTTTATTTTTGCGGTGTTTTGGACGTGTTTTGGGGTCTCCGTTGGGTTTTGTTGTGTTCTTGTTGGTCATTATGTTAAATAGGAGTGGATTGTGGGTTTTGGAGAACATCAGGTAAGTTTAGGGTGGTTTTGGGGTGGATCTATGGTTTTGGCGGATTTTCTTCGAGTTTTGGGGGTGATGCCGTTCTTGTTTGGGGTGTTTTTTAATGTTTTTGGGGTCTCTGTTTGGTTTTGTTGGGTTCTCGTTGGTCATCATGGTGGAAAAGTGTAAATTGTGGGTTTTGTAGAATATCAGGAAGGTTTCGGGTGGTTTTGGGGTGGATATATGGTACTCAGTTTTTTTTTTTTTTTTTTTTTTTTTTTTGGGGGGGGGATGATCCTGGAGTTTTTGTGTTGTTTTTGACGTGTTTTGGGGTGTCCGTTGTGTTTCATTTGGTTTTCCATGGTCATCGTGTTGTAAAAGGGTAAATTGTGGGTTTTGGAGAACTTCAGGTAGGTTTAGGGGGACTTTTCGCGTGGATTCATGGTATTTGGGGTTTTCTTCTATTTTGGAGAGTGATCCTCTTCTTTCTTCGTGTGATTTTGAAGTGTTTTGGGGTTTCCGTTGCGTTTCGTTGAGTTCCTAATGCGTTTTATGGTGGTTGGGAGTGTGCTTTGGGATTAGGAGAACATCAGGTAGGTTTAGGGTGTCCTTGGGGTGGATCTATGGTATTTGGGGTTTTCTTCCAGTTTTGGCGGTGATGCCGTTCTTTTTTGGGGTGTTTTTAACGTGTTTTGGGGTCTCCGTTGGGTTTTGTTGGGTTCTCGTTGGTCATTATGTTAAATAGGTGTGGATTGTGGGTTTTGGAGAACATCAGGTGGGTTTAGGGTGGTTTTGGCGTGTATCTATGGTTTTGGGGGATTTTCTTTCAGTTTTGGGGGTTATCTCGTTTTATTTAGTTGTGTTTTTGACGTGTTCTGGGTTCTCCTTTGGGTTTTAGTTTGGTTCTTGTTCGTCATCATGGTGAAAAAGTGTAAATTGTGGGTTTTGGAGAACATCAGGTAGGTTTAGGGTGTCTTGGGGGTCGATCTATGGTATTTGGGGTTTTCTTCTATTTTTTGGCATGATCCTGTTTATTTTTGCGGTGTTTTGGACGTGTTTTGGGGTCTCCGTTGGGTTTTGTTGTGTTCTTGTTGGTCATTATGTTAAATAGGAGTGGATTGTGGGTTTTGGAGAACATCAGGTAGGTTTCGGGTGGTTTTGGGGTGGATCTATGGTTTTGGCGGATTTTCTTCCAATTTTGGGGGTGATGCCGTTCTTGTTTGGGGTGTTTTTAACGTGTTTTGGGGTCTCTGTTGGGTTTTGTTGGGTTCTCGTTGGTCATCGTGTTGGAAAAGGGTAAATTGTGGGTTTTGGAGAACATCAGGAAGGTTTCGGGTGGTTTTGGGGTGGATCTATAGTATTTGGGGTTTTCTTCTATTTTTTGGCGTGATCCTGTTCTTTTTTGTGTTGTTTTTGACGTGTTTTGGGGTCTCTGTTTGGTTTTGTTGGGTTCTCGTGTGTCATCGTGTTGGAAAAGGGTAAATTGTGGGTTTTGGAGAACATCAGGTAGGTTTCGGGTGGTTTTGGGGTGGATCTATGGTTTTGGGGGATTTTCTTCCAGTTTTGGGGGTGATGCCGATATTTGTTGGGGTGTTTTTGACGGTTTTTGGGGTCTCCATTAGGTTTTGTTGTGTTCTTGTTTGTCATTATGTTAAATAGGAGTGGATTGTGGGTTTTGGAGAAGATCAGGTAGGTTTAGGGTGGTTTTGGGGTGGATCTATGGTTTTGGCGGATTTTCTTCCAGTTTTGGGGGTGATGCCGTTCTTGTTTGGGGTGTTTTTGACGTTTTTTGGGGTCTCTGTTGGGTTTTGTTGGGTTCTCGTTGGTCATCGTGTTGGAAAAGGGTAAATTGTGGGTTTTGGAGAACATCAGGAAGGTTTCGGGTGGTTTTGGGGTGGATCTATGGTTTTGGCGGATTTTCTTCCAGTTTTGGGGGTGATGCCGATATTTGTTGGGGTGTTTTTGACGTGTTTTGGGGTCTCCATTAGGTTTTGTTGTGTTCTTGTTTGTCATTATGTTAAATAGCAGTGGATTGTGGGTTTTGGAGAACATCAGGTAGGTTTAGGGTGGTTTTGGGGTGGATCTATTGTTTTGGCGGATTTTCTTCCAGTTTTGGGTGTGATGCCTATATTTGTTGGGGTGTTTTTGACGTGCTTTGGGGTCTCCATTAGGTTTTGTTGTGTTCTTGTTTGTCATTATGTTAAATAGGAGTGGATTGTGGGTTTTGGAGAACATCAGGTAGGTTTCGGGTGGTTTTGGGGTGGATCTATGGTTTTGGGGGATTTTCTTCCAGTTTTGGGGGTGATGCCATTTTTGTTTGGGGTGTTTTTTAATGTTTTTGGGGTCTCTGTTTGGTTTTGTTGGGTTCTCGTTGGTCATCATGGTGGAAAAGTGTAAATTGTGGGTTTTGTAGAATATCAGGTAGGTTTAGGGTGGTTTTGGGGTGGATATATGGTACTCAGTTTTTTTTTTTTTTTTTTTTTTTTTTTTGAGGGGTGGGGATGATCCTGGACTTTTTGTGTTGTTTTTGACGTGTTTTGGGGTCTCCGTTGTGTTTCATTTGGTTTTCCATGGTCATCGTGTTGTAAAAGGGTAAATTGTGGGTTTTGGAGAACTTCAGGTAGGTTTAGGGTGGTTTTGGGGTGGATCTATGGTTTTGGGGGATTTTCTTCCAATTTTGGGGGTGATGCCGTTCTTGTTTGGGGTGTTTTTGGCGTTTTTTGGGGTCTCTGTTGGGTTTTGTTGGGTTCTCGTTGGTCATCGTGTTGGAAAAGGGTAAATTGTGGGTTTTGGAGAACATCAGGGAGGTTTAGGGTGGTTTTGGGGTGGATCTATGGTTTTGGCGTATTTTCTTCCAGTTTTGGGTTGATGCCGATATTTTTTGTTTTTTTTTTGACGTGTTTTGGGGTGTCCGTTGTGTTTCATTTGGTTTTCCATGGTCATCGTGTTGGAAAAGTGTAAATTGTGGGTTTTGGAGAACTTCAGGTAGGTTTAGGGGGACTTTTCGCGTGGATTCATGGTATTTGGGGTTTTCTTCTATTTTGGAGAGTGATCCTCTCCTTTCTTCGTGTGATTTTGAAGTGTTTTGGGGTTTCCGTTGCGTTTCGTTGAGTTCCTAATGCGTTTTATGGTGGTTGGGAGTGTGCTTTGGGATTAGGAGAACATCAGGTAGGTTTAGGGTGTCCTTGGGGTGGATCTATGGCATTTGGGGTTTTCTTCCAGTTTTGGGGGTGATGCCGTTCTTTTTTGGGGTGTTTTTAACGTGTTTTGGGGTCTCTGTTGGGTTTTGTTGGGTTCTCGTTGGTCATTATGTTAAATAGGTGTGGATTGTGGGTTTTGGAGAACATCAGGTGGGTTTAGGGTGGTTTTGGCGTGTATCTATGGTTTTGGGGGATTTTCTTTCAGTTTTGGGGGTTATCTCGTTTTATTTAGTTGTGTTTTTGACGTGTTCTGGGTTCTCCTTTGGGTTTTAGTTTGGTTCTTGTTCGTCATCATGGTGAAAAAGTGTAAATTGTGGGTTTTGGAGAACATCAGGTAGGTTTAGGGTGTCTTTGGGGTCGATCTATGGTATTTGGGGTTTTCTTCTATTTTTTGGCATGATCCTGTTTATTTTTGTGTTGTTTTGGACGTGTTTTGGCGTCTCCGTTGGGTTTTGTTGTGTTCTCGTTGGTCATCGTGTTGGAAAAGGGTAAATTGTGGGTTTTGGAGAACATCAGGTAGGTTTCGGGTGGTTTTGGGGTGGATCTATGGTTTTGGCGTATTTTCTTCCAGTTTTGGGGGTGATGCCGATATTTTTTGTGTTGTTTTTGACGTGTTTTGGGGTCTCCATTAGGTTTTGTTGTGTTCTTGTTGGTCATTATGTTAAATAGGAGTGGATTGTGGGTTTTGGAGAAGATCAGGTAGGTTTAGGGTGGTTTTGGGGTGGATCTATGGTTTTGGCGGATTTTCTTCCAGTTTTGGGGGTGATGCCGTTCTTGTTTGGGGTGTTTTTGACGTTTTTTGGGGTCTCTGTTGGGTTTTGTTGGGTTCTCGTTGGTCATCATGGTGGAAAAGTGTAAATTGTGGGTTTTGTAGAATATCAGGTAGGTTTAGGGTGGTTTTGGGGTGGATATATGGTACTCAGTTTTTTTTTTTTTTTTTTTTTTTTGGGGGGGGGGATGATCCTGGAGTTTTTGTGTTGTTTTTGACGTGTTTTGGGGTGTCCGTTGTGTTTCATTTGGTTTTCCATGATCATCGTGTTGTAAAAGGGTAAATTGTGGGTTTTTGAGAACTTCAGGTAGGTTTAGGGGGACTTTTCGCGTGGATTCATGGTATTTGGGGTTTTCTTCTATTTTGGAGAGTGATCCTCTCCTTTCTTCGTGTGATTTTGAAGTGTTTTGGGGTTTCCGTTGCGTTTCGTTGAGTTCCTAATGCGTTTTATGGTGGTTGGGAGTGTGCTTTGGGATTAGGAGAACATCAGGTAGGTTTAGGGTGTCCTTGGGGTGGATCTATGGTATTTGGGGTTTTCTTCCAGTTTTGGGGGTGATGCCGTTCTTTTTTGGGGTGTTTTTAACGTGTTTTGGGGTCTCCGTTGGGTTTTGTTGGGTTCTCGTTGGTCATTATGTTAAATAGGTGTGGATCGTGGGTTTTGGAGAACATCAGGTGGGTTTAGGGTGGTTTTGGCGTGTATCTATGGTTTTGGGGGATTTTCTTTCAGTTTTGGGTGTTATCTCGTTTTATTTAGTTGTGTTTTTGACGTGTTCTGGGTTCTCCTTTGGGTTTTAGTTTGGTTCTTGTTCGTCATCATGGTGAAAAAGTGTAAATTGTGGGTTTTGGAGAACATCAGGTAGGTTTAGGGTGTCTTTGGGGTGGATCTATGGTATTTGGGGTTTTCTTCTATTTTTTGGCATGATCCTGTTTATTTTTGCGGTGTTTTGGACGTGTTTTGGGGTCTCCGTTGGGTTTTGTTGTGTTCTTGTTTGTCATTATGTTAAATAGGAGTGGATTGTGGGTTTTGGAGAACATCAGGTAGGTTTCGGGTGGTTTTGGGGTGGATCTATGGTTTTGGCGGATTTTCTTCCAATTTTGGGGGTGATGCCGTTCTTGTTTGGGGTGTTTTTAACGTGTTTTGGGGTCTCTGTTGGGTTTTGTTGGGTTCTCGTTGGTCATCGTGTTGGAAAAGGGTAAATTGTGGGTTTTGGAGAACATCAGGAAGGTTTCGGGTGGTTTTGGGGTGGATCTATAGTATTTGGGGTTTTCTTCTATTTTTTGGCGTGATCCTGTTCTTTTTTGTGTTGTTTTTGACGTGTTTTGGGGTCTCCATTAGGTTTTGTTGGGTTCTCGTGTGTCATCGTGTTGGAAAAGGGTAAATTGTGGGTTTTGGAGAACATCAGGTAGGTTTCGGGTGGTTTTGGGGTGGATCTATGGTTTTGGGGGATTTTCTTCCAGTTTTGGGGGTGATGCCGATATTTGTTGGGGTGTTTTTGACGGTTTTTGGGGTCTCCATTAGGTTTTGTTGTGTTCTTGTTTGTCATTATGTTAAATAGGAGTGGATTGTGGGTTTTGGAGAAGATCAGGTAGGTTTAGGGTGGTTTTGGGGTGGATCTATGGTTTTGGCGGATTTTCTTCCAGTTTTGGGGGTGATGCCGTTCTTGTTTGGGGTGTTTTTGACGTTTTTTGGGGTCTCTGTTGGGTTTTGTTGGGTTCTCGTTGGTCATCGTGTTGGAAAAGGGTAAATTGTGGGTTTTGGAGAACATCAGGAAGGTTTCGGGTGGTTTTGGGGTGGATCTATGGTTTTGGCGGATTTTCTTCCAGTTTTGGGGGTGATGCCGATATTTGTTGGGGTGTTTTTGACGTGTTTTGGGGTCTCCATTAGGTTTTGTTGTGTTCTTGTTTGTCATTATGTTAAATAGCAGTGGATTGTGGGTTTTGGAGAACATCAGGTAGGTTTAGGGTGGTTTTGGGGTGGATCTATTGTTTTGGCGGATTTTCTTCCAGTTTTGGGTGTGATGCCTATATTTGTTGGGGTGTTTTTGACGTGCTTTGGGGTCTCCATTAGGTTTTGTTGTGTTCTTGTTTGTCATTATGTTAAATAGGAGTGGATTGTGGGTTTTGGAGAACATCAGGTAGGTTTCGGGTGGTTTTGGGGTGGATCTATGGTTTTGGGGGATTTTCTTCCAGTTTTGGGGGTGATGCCATTTTTGTTTGGGGTGTTTTTTAATGTTTTTGGGGTCTCTGTTTTGTTTTGTTGGGTTCTCGTTGGTCATCATGGTGGAAAAGTGTAAATTGTGGGTTTTGTAGAATATCAGGTAGGTTTAGGGTGGTTTTGGGGTGGATATATGGTACTCAGTTTTTTTTTTTTTTTTTTTTTTTTTTTGAGGGGTGGGGATGATCCTGGACTTTTTGTGTTGTTTTTGACGTGTTTTGGGGTCTCCGTTGTGTTTCATTTGGTTTTCCATGGTCATCGTGTTGTAAAAGGGTAAATTGTGGGTTTTGGAGAACTTCAGGTAGGTTTAGGGTGGTTTTGGGGTGGATCTATGGTTTTGGGGGATTTTCTTCCAATTTTGGGGGTGATGCCGTTCTTGTTTGGGGTGTTTTTGGCGTTTTTTGGGGTCTCTGTTGGGTTTTGTTGGGTTCTCGTTGGTCATCGTGTTGGAAAAGGGTAAATTGTGGGTTTTGGAGAACATCAGGGAGGTTTAGGGTGGTTTTGGGGTGGATCTATGGTTTTGGCGTATTTTCTTCCAGTTTTGGGTTGATGCCGATATTTTTTGTTTTTTTTTTTGACGTGTTTTGGGGTTTCCGTTGTGTTTCATTTGGTTTTCCATGGTCATCGTGTTGTAAAAGTGTAAATTGTGGGTTTTGGAGAACTTCAGGTAGGTTTAGGGGGACTTTTCGCGTGGATTCATGGTATTTGGGGTTTTCTTCTATTTTGGAGAGTGATCCTCTCCTTTCTTCGTGTGATTTTGAAGTGTTTTGGGGTTTCCGTTGCGTTTCGTTGAGTTCCTAATGCGTTTTATGGTGGTTGGGAGTGTGCTTTGGGATTAGGAGAACATCAGGTAGGTTTAGGGTGTCCTTGGGGTGGATCTATGGCATTTGGGGTTTTCTTCCAGTTTTGGGGGTGATGCCGTTCTTTTTTGGGGTGTTTTTAACGTGTTTTGGGGTCTCCGTTGGGTTTTGTTGGGTTCTCGTTGGTCATCATGTTAAATAGGTGTGGATTGTGGGTTTTGGAGAACATCAGGTGGGTTTAGGGTGGTTTTGGCGTGTATCTATGGTTTTGGGGGATTTTCTTTCAGTTTTGGGGGTTATCTCGTTTTATTTAGTTGTGTTTTTGACGTGTTCTGGGTTCTCCTTTGGGTTTTAGTTTGGTTCTTGTTCGTCATCATGGTGAAAAAGTGTAAATTGTGGGTTTTGGAGAACATCAGGTAGGTTTAGGGTGTCTTTGGGGTGGATCTATGGTATTTGGGGTTTTCTTCTATTTTTTGGCGTGATCCTGTTTATTTTTGCGGTGTTTTGGACGTGTTTTGGGGTCTCCGTTGGGTTTTGTTGTGTTCTTGTTGGTCATTATGTTAAATAGGAGTGGATTGTGGGTTTTGGAGAAGATCAGGTAGGTTTAGGGTGGTTTTGGGGTGGATCTATGGTTTTGGCGGATTTTCTTCGAGTTTTGGGGGTGATGCCGTTCTTGTTTGGGGTGTTTTTGACGTTTTTTGGGGTCTCTGTTGGGTTTTGTTGGGTTGTCGTTTGTCATCGTGTTGGAAAAGGGTAAATTGTGGGTTTTGGAGAACATCAGTTAGGTTTCGGGTGGTTTTGGGTGGATCTATGGTTTTGGGGGATTTTCTTCCAGTTTTGGGGGTGATTCCATTTTTGTTTGGGGTGTTTTTTAATGTTTTTGCGGTCTCTGTTTGGTTTTGTTGGTTTCTCATTGGTCATCATGGTGGAAAAGTGTAAATTGTGGGTTTTTTAGAATATCAGGTAGGTTTAGGGTGGTTTTGGGGTGGATATACGGTACTCAGTTTTTTTTTTTTTTTTTTGGGGGGGGTGGGGATGATCCTGGAGTTTTTGTGTTGTTTTTGACGTGTTTTGGGGTGTCCGTTGTGTTTCATTTGGTTTTCCATGGTCATCGTGTTGTAAAAGGGTAAATTGTGGGTTTTGGAGAACTTCAGGTAGGTTTAGGGGGACTTTTCGCGTGGATTCATGGTATTTGGGGTTTTCTTCTATTTTGGAGAGTGATCCTCTCCTTTCTTCGTGTGATTTTGAAGTGTTTTGGGGTTTCCGTTGCGTTTCGTTGAGTTCCTAATGCGTTTTATGGTGGTTGGGAGTGTGCTTTGGGCTTAGGAGAACATCAGGTAGGTTTAGGGTGTCCTTGGGGTGGATCTATGGTATTTGGGGTTTTCTTCCAGTTTTGGCGGTGATGCCGTTCTTTTTTGGGGTGTTTTTAACGTGTTTTGGGGTCTCCGTTGTGTTTTGTTGGGTTCTCGTTGGTCATTATGTTAAATAGGTGTGGATTGTGGGTTTTGGAGAACATCAGGTGGGTTTAGGGTGGTTTTGGCGTGTATCTATGGTTTTGGGGGATTTTCTTTCAGTTTTGGGGGTTATCTCGTTTTATTTAGTTGTGTTTTTGACGTGTTCTGGGTTCTCCTTTGGGTTTTAGTTTGGTTCTTGTTCGTCATCATGGTGAAAAAGTGTAAATTGTGGGTTTTGGAGAACATCAGGTAGGTTTAGGGTGTCTTTGGGGTCGATCTATGGTATTTGGGGTTTTCTTCTATTTTTTGGCGTGATCCTGTTTATTTTTGCGGTGTTTTGGACGTGTTTTGGGGTCTCCGTTGGGTTTCGTTGTGTTTTCCATGGTCATCAATGTGGAAAAGTGTAAATTGTGGGTTTTGGAGAACTTCAGGTTGGTTTAGGGGGATTTTTGGTGTGGATCTATGGCTTTTGGGGTTTTCTTTCGTTGTTGGGGTTGAACCAGTTCTTTTTTGGGGTGTTTTTGACGTTTTTGGGGTCTCCGTTGTGTTTTGTTGGGTTCTCGTTGGTCATTATGTTAAATAGGTGTGGATTGTGGGTTTTGGAGAACATCAGGTGGGTTTAGGGTGGTTTTGGCGTGTATCTATGGTTTTGGGGGATTTTCTTTCAGTTTTGGGGGTTATCTCGTTTTATTTAGTTGTGTTTTTGACGTGTTCTGGGTTCTCCTTTGGGTTTTAGTTTGGTTCTTGTTCGTCATCATGGTGAAAAAGTGTAAATTGTGGGTTTTGGAGAACATCAGGTAGGTTTAGGGTGTCTTTGGGGTCGATCTATGGTATTTGGGGTTTTCTTCTATTTTTTGGCGTGATCCTGTTTATTTTTGCGGTGTTTTGGACGTGTTTTGGGGTCTCCGTTGGGTTTCGTTGTGTTTTCCATGGTCATCAATGTGGAAAAGTGTAAATTGTGGGTTTTGGAGAACTTCAGGTTGGTTTAGGGGGATTTTTGGTGTGGATCTATGGCTTTTGGGGTTTTCTTTCGTTGTTGGGGTTGAACCAGTTCTTTTTTGGGGTGTTTTTGACGTTTTTGGGGTCTCCGTTGGGTTTTGTTGGGTTCTCGTTGGTCGTTATGTTAAATAGGAGTGGATTGTGGGTTTTGGAGAACATCAGGTAGGTTTAGGGTGGTTTTGGGGTGGATCTATGGTTTTGGCGGATTTTCTTCCAATTTTGGGGGTGATGCCGTTCTTGTTTGGGGTGTTTTTGACGTTTTTTGGGGTCTCTGTTGGGTTTTGTTGGGTTCTCGTTTGTCATCGTGTTGGAAAAGGGTAAATTGTGGGTTTTGGAGAACATCAGGAAGGTTTCGGGTGGTTTTGGGGTGGATCTATGGTATTTGGGGTTTTCTTCTATTTTTTGGCGTGATCCTGTTCTTTTTTGTGTTGTTTTTGACGTGTTTTGGGGTCTCTGTTTGGTTTTGTTGGGTTCTCGTTGGTCATTATGGTGGAAAAGGGTAAATTGTGGGTTTTGGAGAACATCAGGTAGGTTTAGGGTGGTTTTGGGGTGGATCTATGGTTTTGGCGTATTTTCTTCCAGTTTTGGGGGTGATGCCGATATTTGTTGGGGTGTTTTTGACGTGTTTTGGGGTCTCCATTAGGTTTTGTTGTGTTCTTGTTTGTCATTATGTTAAATAGGAGTGGATTGTGGGTTTTGGAGAACATCAGGTAGGTTTAGGGTGGTTTTGGGGTGGATCTATGGTTTTGGCGTATTTTCTTCCAGTTTTGGGGGTGATGCCGATATTTGTTAGGGTGTTTTTGACGTGTTTTGGGGTCTCCATTAGGTTTTGTTGTGTTCTTGTTTGTCATTATGTTAAATAGGAGTGGATTGTGGGTTTTGGAGAACATCAGGTAGGTTTCGGGTGGTTTTGGGGTGGATCTATGGTATTTGGCGGATTTTCTTCCAGTTTTGGGGGTGATGCCGTTCTTGTTAGGGGTGTTTTTGACGTTTTTTGGGGTCTCTGTTGGGTTTTGTTGGGTTCTCGTTGGTCATCGTGTTGGAAAAGTGTAAATTGTGGGTTTTGGAGAACATCAGGTAGGTTTAGGGTGGTTTTGGGGTGGATCTACGGTTTTGGGGGATTTTCTTCCAGTTTTGGGGGTGATGCCATTTTTGTTTGGGGTGTTTTTTAATGTTTTTGGGGTCTCTGTTTGGTTTTGTTGGGTTCTCGTTGGTCATCATGGTGGAAAAGTGTAAATTGTGGGTTTTGTAGAATATCAGGTAGGTTTACGGTGGTTTTGGGGTGGATATATGGTACTCAGTTTTTTTTTTGTTTTTTTTTTTTTTTTTGGGGGGGGGGGGATGATCCTGGACTTTTTGTGTTCTTTTTGACGTGTTTTGGGGTGTCCGTTGTGTTTCATTTGCTTTTCCATGGTCATCGTGTTGTAAAAGTGTAAATTGTGTGTTTTGGAGAACTTCAGGTAGGTTTAGGGGGACTTTTCGCGTGGATTCATGGTATTTGGGGTTTTCTTCTATTTTGGAGAGTGATCCTCTCCTTTCTTCGTGTGATTTTGAAGTGTTTTGGGGTTTCCGTTGCGTTTCGTTGAGTTCCTAATGGGTTTTATGGTGGTTGGGAGTGTGCTTTTGGATTAGGAGAACATCAGGTAGGTTTAGGGTGTCCTTGGGGTGGATCTATTGTATTTGGGGTTTTCTTCCAGTTTTGGGGGTGATGCCGTTCTTGTTTGGGGTGTTTTTGACGTTTTTTGGGTTCTCTGTTGGGTTTTGTTGGGTTCTCGTTGGTCATTATGTTAAATAGGAGTGGATTGTGGGTTTTGGAGAACATCAGGTAGGTTTAGGGTGGTTTTGGGGTGGATCTATGGTTTTGGTGGATTTTCTTCCAGTTTTGGGGGTGATGCCGATATTTTTTGGGGTGTTTTTGACGTGTTTTGGGGTCTCCATTAGGTTTTGTTGTGTTCTTGTTTGTCATTATGTTAAATAGGTGTGGATTGTGGGTTTTGGAGAACATCAGGTAGGTTTAGGGTGGTTTTGGGGTGGATCTATGGTTTTGGCCGATTTTCTTCCAATTTTGGGGGTGATGCCGATATTTTTTGGGGTGTTTTTGACGTTTTTTGGTGTCTCTGTTGGGTTTTGTTGGGTTCTCGTTTGTCATCGTGTTGGAAAAGGGTAAATTGTGGGTTTTGGAGAACATCAGGAAGGTTTCGGGTGGTTTTGGGGTGGATCTATGATTCTGGGCGTTTTCTTCTATTTTTTGGCGTGATCCTGTTCTTTTTTGTGTTGTTTTTGACGTGTTTTGGGGTCTCTGTTTGGTTTTGTTGGGTTCTCGTTGGTCATCATGGTGGAAAAGTGTAAATTGTGGGTTTTGGAGAATATCAGGTAGGTTTAGGGTGGTTTTGGGGTGGATCTATGGTTTTGGTGTATTTTCTTCCAGTTTTGGGGGTGATGCCGATATTTGTTGGGGTGTTTTTGACGTGTTTTGGGGTCTCCATTAAATTTTGTTGTGTTCTTGTTTGTCATTATGTTAAATAGGAGTGGATTGTGGGTTTTGGAGAAGATCAGGTAGGTTTAGGGTGGTTTTGGGGTGGATCTATGGTTTTGGCGTATTTTCTTCCAGTTTTGGGGGTGATGCCGATATTTTTTGGGGTGTTTTTGACGTGTTTTGGGGTCTCCATTAGGTTTTGTTGTGTTCTTGTTTGTCTTTATGTTAAATAGGAGTGGATTGTGGGTTTTGGAGAAGATCAGGTAGGTTTAGGGTGGTTTTGGGGTGGATCTATGGTTTTGGCGGATTTTCTTCGAGTTTTGGTGGTGATGCCGTTCTTGTTTGGGGTGTTTTTGACGTTTTTTGGTGTCTCTGTTGGGTTTTGTTGGGTTCTCGTTGGTCATCGTGTTGGAAAAGGGTAAATTGTTGGGTTTGGAGAACATCAGGTAGGTGTAGGGTGGTTTTGGGGTGGATCTATGGTTTTGGGGGATTTTCTTCTAGTTTTGGGGGTGATGCCATTTTTGTTTGGGGTGTTTTTTAATATTTTTGGGGTCTCTGTTGGGTTTTGTTGGGTTCTCGTTGGTCATCATGGTGGAAAATTGTAAATTGTGGGTTTTGTAGAATATCAGGTAGGTTTAGGGTGGTTTTGGGGTGGATATATGGTACTCAGTTTTTTTTTTTTTTTTTTTTTTTGGGGGGGGGGGGATGATCCTGGAGTTTTTGTGTTGTTTTTGACGTGTTTTGGGGTCTCCGTTGTGTTTCATTTGGTTTTCCTTGGTCATCGTGTTGTAAAAGGATAAATTGTGGGTTTTGGAGAACTTCTGGTAGGTTTAGGGGGACTTTTCGCGTGGATTCATGGTATTTGGGGTTTTCTTCTATTTTGGAGAGTGATCCTCTCCTTTCTTCGTGTGATTTTGAAGTGTTTTGGGGTTTCCGTTGCGTTTCGTTGAGTTCCTAATGCGTTTTATGGTGGTTGGGAGTGTGCTTTGGGATTAGGAGAACATCAGGTAGGTTTAGGGTGTCCTTGGGGTGGATCTATGGTATTTGGGGTTTTCTTCCAGTTTTGGGGGTGATGCCGTTCTTTTTTGGGGTGTTTTTAACGTGTTTTGGGGTCTCCGTTGGGTTTTGTTGGGTTCTCGTTGGTCATTATGTTAAATAGGTGTGGATTGTGGGTTTTGGAGAACATCAGGTGGGTTTAGGGTGGTTTTGGCGTGTATCTATGGTTTTGGGGGATTTTCTTTCAGTTTTGGGTGTTATCTCGTTTTATTTAGTTGTGTTTTTGACGTGTTCTGGGTTCTCCTTTGGGTTTTAGTTTGGTTCTTGTTCGTCATCATGGTGAAAAAGTGTAAATTGTGGGTTTTGGAGAACATCAGGTAGGTTTAGGGTGTCTTTGGGGTCGATCTATGGTATTTGGGGTTTTCTTCTATTTTTTGGCATGATCCTGTTTATTTTTGCGGTGTTTTGGACGTGTTTTGGGGTCTCCGTTGGGTTTTGTTGTGTTCTTGTTGGTCATTATGTTAAATAGGAGTGGATTGTGGGTTTTGGAGAACATCAGGTAGGTTTAGGGTGGTTTTGGGGTGGATCTATGGTTTTGGCGGATTTTCTTCCAGTTTTGGGGGTGATGCCGATATTTGTTGGGGTGTTTTTGACGTTTTTTGGGGTCTCCATTAGGTTTTGTTGTGTTCTTGTTTGTCATTATGTTAAATAGGAGTGGATTGTGGGTTTTGGAGAACATCAGGTAGGTTTAGGGTGGTTTTGGGGTGGATCTATGGTTTTGGCGGATTTTCTTCCAGTTTTGGGGGTGATGCCGTTCTTGTTTGGGGTGTTTTTGACGTTTTTTGGTGTCTCTGTTGGGTTTTGTTGGGTTCTCGTTGGTCATCATGGTGGAAAAGTGTAAATTGTGGGTTTTGGAGAACATCAGGTAGGTGTTGGG
Organism: Aythya marila; assembly: GCF_965140915.1. NCBI lineage: Eukaryota > Metazoa > Chordata > Aves > Anseriformes > Anatidae > Aythya > Aythya marila. Next base: position 18,770 of record NW_028137455.1, on the reverse strand, counting down.
TGGTTATGGGGTGGATCTATGGTTTTGGGGGATTTTCTTCCAGTTTTGAGGGTGATGCCATTTTTGTTTGGGGTGTTTTTTAATGTTTTTGGGGTCTCTGTTTGGTTTTGTTGGGTTCTCGTTGGTCATCATGGTGGAAAAGTGTAAATTGTGGGTTTTGTAGAATATCAGGTAGGTTTAGGGTGGTTTTGGGGTGGATATATGGTACTCAGTTTTTTTTTTTTTTTTTTTTTTTTTGGGGGGGGGCGGATGATTCTGGAGTTTTTGTGTTCTTTTTGACGTGTTTTGGGGTGTCCGTTGTGTTTCATTTGGTTTTCCATGGTCATCGTGTTGTAAAAGGGTAAATTGGTGGGTTTTGGAGAACTTCAGGTAGGTTTAGGGGGACTTTTCGCGTGGATTCATGGTATTTGGGGTTTTCTTCTATTTTGGAGAGTGATCCTCTCCTTTCTTCGTGTGATTTTGAAGTGTTTTGGGGTTTCCGTTGCGTTTCGTTGAGTTCCTAATGCGTTTTATGGTGGTTGGGAGTGTGCTTTGGGATTAGGAGAACATCAGGTAGGTTTAGGGTGTCCTTGGGGTGGATCTATGGTATTTGGGGTTTTCTTCCAGTTTTGGGGGTGATGCCGTTCTTTTTTGGGGTGTTTTTAACGTGTTTTGGGGTCTCCGTTGGGTTTTGTTGGGTTCTCGTTGGTCATTATGTTAAATAGGTGTGGATTGTGGGTTTTGGAGAACATCAGGTGGGTTTAGGGTGGTTTTGGCGTGTATCTATGGTTTTGGGGGATTTTCTTTCAGTTTTGGGGGTTATCTCGTTTTATTTAGTTGTGTTTTTGACGTGTTCTGGGTTCTCCTTTGGGTTTTAGTTTGGTTCTTGTTCGTCATCATGGTGAAAAAGTGTAAATTGTGGGTTTTGGAGAACATCAGGTAGGTTTAGGGTGTCTTTGGGGTCGATCTATGGTATTTGGGGTTTTCTTCTATTTTTTGGCGTGATCCTGTTTATTTTTGCGGTGTTTTGGACGTGTTTTGGGGTCTCCGTTGGGTTTTGTTGTGTTCTTGTTGGTCATTATGTTAAATAGGAGTGGATTGTGGGTTTTGGAGAACATCAGGTAGGTTTAGGGTGGTTTTGGGGTGGATCTATGGTTTTGGCGGATTTTCTTCCAGTTTTGGGGGTGATGCCGATATTTGTTGGGGTGTTTTTGACGTGTTTTGGGGTCTCCATTAGGTTTTGTTGTGTTCTTGTTTGTCATTATGTTAAATAGGAGTGGATTGTGGGTTTTGGAGAACATCAGGTAGGTTTAGGGTGGTTTTGGGGTGGATCTATGGTTTTGGCGGATTTTCTTCCAGTTTTGGGGGTGATGCCGTTCTTCTTTGGGGTGTTTTTGACGTTTTTTGGGGTCTCTGTTGGGTTTTGTTGGGTTCTCGTTGGTCATCGTGTTGGAAAAGGGTAAATTGTGGGTTTTGGAGAACATCAGGTAGGTTTCGGGTGGTTTTGGGGTGGATCTATGGTTTTGGTGTATTTTCTTCCAGTTTTGGGGGTGATGCCATTTTTGTTTGGGGTGTTTTTTAATGTTTTTGGGGTCTCTGTTTGGTTTTGTTGGGTTCTCGTTGGTCATCATGGTGGAAAAGTGTAAATTGTGGGTTTTGTAGAATATCAGGTAGGTTTAGGGTGGTTTTGGGGTGGATATATGGTACTCAGTTTTTTTTTTTTTTTTTTTTTTTGGGGGGGGGGGGGGATGATCCTGGACTTTTTGTGTTGTTTTTGACGTGTTTTGGGGTCTCCGTTGTGTTTCATTTGGTTTTCCATTGTCATCGTGTTGTAAAAGGGTAAATTGCGGGTTTTGGAGAACTTCAGGTAGGTTTAGGGGGACTTTTCGCGTGGATTCATGGTATTTGGGGTTTTCTTCTATTTTGGAGAGTGATCCTCTCCTTTCTTCGTGTGATTTTGAAGTGTTTTGGGGTTTCCGTTGCGTTTCGTTGAGTTCCTAATGGGTTTTATGGTGGTTGGGAGTGTGCTTTGGGATTAGGAGAACATCAGGTAGGTTTAGGGTGTCCTTGGGGTGGATCTATGGTATTTGGGGTTTTCTTCCAGTTTTGGGGGTGATGCCGTTCTTTTTTGGGGTGTTTTTAACGTGTTTTGGGGTCTCCGTTGGGTTTTGTTGGGTTCTCGTTGGTCATTATGTTAAATAGGTGTGGATTGTGGGTTTTGGAGAACATCAGGTAGGTTTAGGGTGGTTTTGGCGTGTATCTATGGTTTTGGGGGATTTTCTTTCAGTTTTGGGGGTTATCTCGTTTTATTTAGTTGTGTTTTTGACGTGTTCTGGGTTCTCCTTTGGGTTTTAGTTTGGTTCTTGTTCGTCATCATGGTGAAAAAGTGTAAATTGTGGGTTTTGGAGAACATCAGGTAGGTTTAGGGTGTCTTTGGGGTCGATCTATGGTATTTGGGGTTTTCTTCTATTTTTTGGCATGATCCTGTTTATTTTTGCGGTGTTTTGGACGTGTTTTGGGGTCTCCGTTGGGTTTTGTTGTGTTCTTGTTGGTCACTATGTTAAATAGGAGTGGATTGTGGGTTTTGGAGAAGATCAGGTAGGTTTCGGGTGGTTTTGGGGTGGATCTATGGTTTTGGCGGATTTTCTTCCAATTTTGGGGGTGATGCCGTTCTTGTTTGGGGTGTTTTTGACGTTTTTTGGGGTCTCTGTTGGGTTTTGTTGGGTTCTCGTTTGTCATCGTGTTGGAAAAGGGTAAATTGTGGGTTTTGGAGAACATCAGGAAGGTTTCGGGTGGTTTTGGGGTGGATCTATGGTATTTGGGGTTTTCTTCTATTTTTTGGCGTGATCCTGTTCTTTTTTGTGTTGTTTTTGACGTGTTTTGGGGTCTCTGTTTGGTTTTGTTGGGTTCTCGTTGGTCATTATGGTGGAAAAGGGTAAATTGTGGGTTTTGGAGAACATCAGGTAGGTTTAGGGTGGTTTTGGGGTGGATCTATGGTTTTGGGGGATTTTCTTCCAGTTTTGGGGGTGATGCCATTTTTGTTTGGGGTGCTTTTTAAGGTTTTTGGGGTCTCTGTTTGGTTTTGTTGGGTTCTCGTTGGTCATCATGGTGGAAAAGTGTAAATTGTGGGTTTTGTAGAATATCAGGTAGGTTTACGGTGGTTTTGGGGTGGATATATGGTACTCAGTTTTTTTTTTTTTTTTTTTTTTTTTTTTTTTGGGGGGGATGATCCTGGACTTTTTGTGTTGTTTTTGACGTGTTTTGGGGTCTCCGTTGTGTTTCATTTGGTTTTCCATGGTCATCGTGTTGTAAAAGTGTAAATTGGGGGTTTTGGAGAACTTCAGGTAGGTTTAGGGGGACTTTTCGCGTGGATTCATGGTATTTGGGGTTTTCTTCTATTTTGGAGAGTGATCCTCTCCTTTCTTCGTGTGATTTTGAAGTGTTTTGGGGTTTCCGTTGCGTTTCGTTGAGTTCCTAATGCGTTTTATGGTGGTTGGGAGTGTGCTTTGGGATTAGGAGAACATCAGGTAGGTTTAGGGTGTCCTTGTGGTGGATCTATGGTATTTGGGGTTTTCTTCCAATTTTGGGGGTGATGCCGTTCTTGTTTGGGTTGTTTTTGACGTTTTTTGGGTTCTCTGTTGGGTTTTGTTGGGTTCTCGTTGGTCATCGTGTTGGAAAAGGGTAAATTGTGGGTTTTGGAGAACATCAGGTAGGTTTAGGGTGGTTTTGGGGTGGATCTATGGTTTTGGCGTATTTTCTTCCAGTTTTGGGGGTGATGCCATTTTTGTTTGCGGTGTTTTTTAAGGTTTTTGGGGTCTCTGTTTGGTTTTGTTGGGTTCTCGTTGGTCATCATGGTGGAAAAGTGTAAATTGTGGGTTTTGTAGAATATCAGGTAGGTTTAGGGTGGTTTTGGGGTGGATGTATGGTACTCAGTTTTTTTTTGTTTTTTTTTTTTGGGGGGGGGAGGATGATCCTGGAGTTTTTGTGTTGTTTTTGACGTGTTTTGGGGTCTCCGTTGTGTTTCATTTGGTTTTCCATGGTCATCGTGTTGTAAAAGTGTAAATTGGGGGTTTTGGAGAACTTCAGGTAGGTTTAGGGGGACTTTTCGCGTGGATTCATGGTATTTGGGGTTTTCTTCTATTTTGGAGAGTGATCCTCTCCTTTCTTCGTGTGATTTTGAAGTGTTTTGGGGTTTCCGTTGCGTTTCGTTGAGTTCCTAATGGGTTTTATGGTGGTTGGGAGTGTGCTTTGGGATTAGGAGAACATCAGGTAGGTTTAGGGTGTCCTTGGGGTGGATCTATGGTATTTGGGGTTTTCTTCCAGTTTTGGGGGTGATGCCGTTCTTTTTTGGGGTGTTTTTAACGTGTTTTGGGGTCTCCGTTGGGTTTTGTTGGGTTCTCGTTGGTCATTATGTTAAATAGGTGTGGATTGTGGGTTTTGGAGAACATCAGGTAGGTTTAGGGTGGTTTTGGCGTGTATCTATGGTTTTGGGGGATTTTCTTTCAGTTTTGGGGGTTATCTCGTTTTATTTAGTTGTGTTTTTGACGTGTTCTGGGTTCTCCTTTGGGTTTTAGTTTGGTTCTTGTTCGTCATCATGGTGAAAAAGTGTAAATTGTGGGTTTTGGAGAACATCAGGTAGGTTTAGGGTGTCTTTGGGGTCGATCAATGGTATTTGGGGTTTTCTTCTATTTTTTGGCATGATCCTGTTTATTTTTGCGGTGTTTTGGACGTGTTTTGGGGTCTCCGTTGGGTTTTGTTGTGTTCTTGTTGGTCACTATGTTAAATAGGAGTGGATTGTGGGTTTTGGAGAACATCAGGTAGGTTTCGGGTGGTTTTGGGGTGGATCTATGGTTTTGGCGGATTTTCTTCCAATTTTGGGGGTGATGCCGTTCTTGTTTGGGGTGTTTTTGACGTTTTTTGGGGTCTGTTGGGTTTTGTTGGGTTCTCGTTTGTCATCGTGTTGGAAAAGGGTAAATTGTGGGTTTTGGAGAACATCAGGAAGGTTTCGGGTGGTTTTGGGGTGGATCTATGGTATTTGGGGTTTTCTTCTATTTTTTGGCGTGATCCTGTTCTTTTTTGTGTTGTTTTTGACGTGTTTTGGGGTCTCTGTTTGGTTTTGTTGGGTTCTCGTTGGTCATTATGGTGGAAAAGGGTAAATTGTGGGTTTTGGAGAACATCAGGTAGGTTTAGGGTGGTTTTGGGGTGGATCTATGGTTTTGGGGGATTTTCTTCCAGTTTTGGGGGTGATGCCATTTTTGTTTGGGGTGCTTTTTAAGGTTTTTGGGGTCTCTGTTTGGTTTTGTTGGGTTCTCGTTGGTCATCATGGTGGAAAAGTGTAAATTGTGGGTTTTGTAGAATATCAGGTAGGTTTACGGTGGTTTTGGGGTGGATATATGGTACTCAGTTTTTTTTTTTTTTTTTTTTTTTTTTTTTTGGGGGGGATGATCCTGGACTTTTTGTGTTGTTTTTGACGTGTTTTGGGGTCTCCGTTGTGTTTCATTTGGTTTTCCATGGTCATCGTGTTGTAAAAGTGTAAATTGGGGGTTTTGGAGAACTTCAGGTAGGTTTAGGGGGACTTTTCGCGTGGATTCATGGTATTTGGGGTTTTCTTCTATTTTGGAGAGTGATCCTCTCCTTTCTTCGTGTGATTTTGAAGTGTTTTGGGGTTTCCGTTGCGTTTCGTTGAGTTCCTAATGCGTTTTATGGTGGTTGGGAGTGTGCTTTGGGATTAGGAGAACATCAGGTAGGTTTAGGGTGTCCTTGTGGTGGATCTATGGTATTTGGGGTTTTCTTCCAATTTTGGGGGTGATGCCGTTCTTGTTTGGGTTGTTTTTGACGTTTTTTGGGTTCTCTGTTGGGTTTTGTTGGGTTCTCGTTGGTCATCGTGTTGGAAAAGGGTAAATTGTGGGTTTTGGAGAACATCAGGTAGGTTTAGGGTGGTTTTGGGGTGGATCTATGGTTTTGGCGTATTTTCTTCCAGTTTTGGGGGTGATGCCATTTTTGTTTGCGGTGTTTTTTAAGGTTTTTGGGGTCTCTGTTTGGTTTTGTTGGGTTCTCGTTGGTCATCATGGTGGAAAAGTGTAAATTGTGGGTTTTGTAGAATATCAGGTAGGTTTAGGGTGGTTTTGGGGTGGATGTATGGTACTCAGTTTTTTTTTGTTTTTTTTTTTTGGGGGGGGGAGGATGATCCTGGAGTTTTTGTGTTGTTTTTGACGTGTTTTGGGGTCTCCGTTGTGTTTCATTTGGTTTTCCATGGTCATCGTGTTGTAAAAGTGTAAATTGGGGGTTTTGGAGAACTTCAGGTAGGTTTAGGGGGACTTTTCGCGTGGATTCATGGTATTTGGGGTTTTCTTCTATTTTGGAGAGTGATCCTCTCCTTTCTTCGTGTGATTTTGAAGTGTTTTGGGGTTTCCGTTGCGTTTCGTTGAGTTCCTAATGGGTTTTATGGTGGTTGGGAGTGTGCTTTGGGATTAGGAGAACATCAGGTAGGTTTAGGGTGTCCTTGGGGTGGATCTATGGTATTTGGGGTTTTCTTCCAGTTTTGGGGGTGATGCCGTTCTTTTTTGGGGTGTTTTTAACGTGTTTTGGGGTCTCCGTTGGGTTTTGTTGGGTTCTCGTTGGTCATTATGTTAAATAGGTGTGGATTGTGGGTTTTGGAGAACATCAGGTAGGTTTAGGGTGGTTTTGGCGTGTATCTATGGTTTTGGGGGATTTTCTTTCAGTTTTGGGGGTTATCTCGTTTTATTTAGTTGTGTTTTTGACGTGTTCTGGGTTCTCCTTTGGGTTTTAGTTTGGTTCTTGTTCGTCATCATGGTGAAAAAGTGTAAATTGTGGGTTTTGGAGAACATCAGGTAGGTTTAGGGTGTCTTTGGGGTCGATCAATGGTATTTGGGGTTTTCTTCTATTTTTTGGCATGATCCTGTTTATTTTTGCGGTGTTTTGGACGTGTTTTGGGGTCTCCGTTGGGTTTTGTTGTGTTCTTGTTGGTCACTATGTTAAATAGGAGTGGATTGTGGGTTTTGGAGAACATCAGGTAGGTTTCGGGTGGTTTTGGGGTGGATCTATGGTTTTGGCGGATTTTCTTCCAATTTTGGGGGTGATGCCGTTCTTGTTTGGGGTGTTTTTGACGTTTTTTGGGGTCTGTTGGGTTTTGTTGGGTTCTCGTTTGTCATCGTGTTGGAAAAGGGTAAATTGTGGGTTTTGGAGAACATCAGGAAGGTTTCGGGTGGTTTTGGGGTGGATCTATGGTATTTGGGGTTTTCTTCTATTTTTTGGCGTGATCCTGTTCTTTTTTGTGTTGTTTTTGACGTGTTTTGGGGTCTCTGTTTGGTTTTGTTGGGTTCTCGTTGGTCATTATGGTGGAAAAGGGTAAATTGTGGGTTTTGGAGAACATCAGGTAGGTTTAGGGTGGTTTTGGGGTGGATCTATGGTTTTGGGGGATTTTCTTCCAGTTTTGGGGGTGATGCCATTTTTGTTTGGGGTGCTTTTTAAGGTTTTTGGGGTCTCTGTTTGGTTTTGTTGGGTTCTCGTTGGTCATCATGGTGGAAAAGTGTAAATTGTGGGTTTTGTAGAATATCAGGTAGGTTTACGGTGGTTTTGGGGTGGATATATGGTACTCAGTTTTTTTTTTTTTTTTTTTTTTTTTTTTTTTTGGGGGGGATGATCCTGGACTTTTTGTGTTGTTTTTGACGTGTTTTGGGGTCTCCGTTGTGTTTCATTTGGTTTTCCATGGTCATCGTGTTGTAAAAGTGTAAATTGGGGGTTTTGGAGAACTTCAGGTAGGTTTAGGGGGACTTTTCGCGTGGATTCATGGTATTTGGGGTTTTCTTCTATTTTGGAGAGTGATCCTCTCCTTTCTTCGTGTGATTTTGAAGTGTTTTGGGGTTTCCGTTGCGTTTCGTTGAGTTCCTAATGCGTTTTATGGTGGTTGGGAGTGTGCTTTGGGATTAGGAGAACATCAGGTAGGTTTAGGGTGTCCTTGTGGTGGATCTATGGTATTTGGGGTTTTCTTCCAATTTTGGGGGTGATGCCGTTCTTGTTTGGGTTGTTTTTGACGTTTTTTGGGTTCTCTGTTGGGTTTTGTTGGGTTCTCGTTGGTCATCGTGTTGGAAAAGGGTAAATTGTGGGTTTTGGAGAACATCAGGTAGGTTTAGGGTGGTTTTGGGGTGGATCTATGGTTTTGGCGTATTTTCTTCCAGTTTTGGGGGTGATGCCATTTTTGTTTGCGGTGTTTTTTAAGGTTTTTGGGGTCTCTGTTTGGTTTTGTTGGGTTCTCGTTGGTCATCATGGTGGAAAAGTGTAAATTGTGGGTTTTGTAGAATATCAGGTAGGTTTAGGGTGGTTTTGGGGTGGATGTATGGTACTCAGTTTTTTTTTGTTTTTTTTTTTTGGGGGGGGGAGGATGATCCTGGAGTTTTTGTGTTGTTTTTGACGTGTTTTGGGGTCTCCGTTGTGTTTCATTTGGTTTTCCATGGTCATCGTGTTGTAAAAGTGTAAATTGGGGGTTTTGGAGAACTTCAGGTAGGTTTAGGGGGACTTTTCGCGTGGATTCATGGTATTTGGGGTTTTCTTCTATTTTGGAGAGTGATCCTCTCCTTTCTTCGTGTGATTTTGAAGTGTTTTGGGGTTTCCGTTGCGTTTCGTTGAGTTCCTAATGGGTTTTATGGTGGTTGGGAGTGTGCTTTGGGATTAGGAGAACATCAGGTAGGTTTAGGGTGTCCTTGGGGTGGATCTATGGTATTTGGGGTTTTCTTCCAGTTTTGGGGGTGATGCCGTTCTTGTTTGGGTTGTTTTTGACGTTTTTTGGGGTCTCCGTTGGGTTTTGTTGTGTTCTCGTTGGTCATCATGTTGGAAAAGGGTAAATTGTGGGTTTTGGAGAACATCAGGTAGGTTTAGGGTGGTTTTGGCGTGTATCTATGATTTTGGGGGATTTTCTTTCAGTTTTGGGGGTTATCTCGTTTTATTTAGTTGTGTTTTTGACGTGTTCTGGGTTCTCCTTTGGGTTTTAGTTTGGTTCTTTTTCGTCATCATGGTGAAAAAGTGTAAATTGTGTGTTTTGGAGAACATCAGGTAGGTTTAGGGTGTCTTTGGGGTCGATCTATGGTATTTGGGGTTTTCTTCTATTTTTTGGCATGATCCTGTTTATTTTTGCGGTGTTTTGGACGTGTTTTGGGGTCTCCGTTGGGTTTTGTTGTGTTCTTGTTGGTCATTATGTTAAATAGGAGTGGATTGTGGGTTTTGGAGAACATCAGGTAGGTTTCGGGTGGTTTTGGGGTGGATCTATGGTTTTGGCGGATTTTCTTCCAATTTTGGGGGTGATGCCGTTCTTGTTTGGGGTGTTTTTGACGTTTTTTGGGGTCTCTGTTGGGTTTTGTTGGGTTCTCGTTTGTCATCGTGTTGGAAAAGGGTAAATTGTGGGTTTTGGAGAACATCAGGAAGGTTTCGGGTGGTTTTGGGGTGGATCTATGGTATTTGGGGTTTTCTTCTATTTTTTGGCGTGATCCTGTTCTTTTTTGTGTTGTTTTTGACGTGTTTTGGGGTCTCTGTTTGGTTTTGTTGGGTTCTCGTTGGTCATTATGGTGGAAAAGGGTAAATTGTGGGTTTTGGAGAACATCAGGTAGGTTTCGGGTGGTTTTGGGGTGGATCTATGGTTTTGGCGGATTTTCTTCCAATTTTGGGGGTGATGCCGTTCTTGTTTGGGGTGTTTTTGACGTTTTTTGGGGTCTCTGTTGGGTTTTGTTGGGTTCTCGTTTGTCATCGTGTTGGAAAAGGGTAAATTGTGGGTTTTGGAGAACATCAGGAAGGTTTCGGGTGGTTTTGGGGTGGATCTATGGTATTTGGGGTTTTCTTCTATTTTTTGGCGTGATCCTGTTCTTTTTTGTGTTGTTTTTGACGTGTTTTGGGGTCTCTGTTTGGTTTTGTTGGGTTCTCGTTGGTCATTATGGTGGAAAAGGGTAAATTGTGGGTTTTGGAGAACATCAGGTAGGTTTAGGGTGGTTTTGGGGTGGATCTATGGTTTTGGGGGATTTTCTTCCAGTTTTGGGGGTGATGCCATTTTTGTTTGGGGTGCTTTTTAAGGTTTTTGGGGTCTCTGTTTGGTTTTGTTGGGTTCTCGTTGGTCATCATGGTGGAAAAGTGTAAATTGTGGGTTTTGTAGAATATCAGGTAGGTTTACGGTGGTTTTGGGATATATGGTACTCAGTTTTTTTTTTTTTTTTTTTTTTTTTTTTTTTTTTGGGGGGGATGATCCTGGACTTTTTGTGTTGTTTTTGACGTGTTTTGGGGTCTCCGTTGTGTTTCATTTGGTTTTCCATGGTCATCGTGTTGTAAAAGTGTAAATTGGGGGTTTTGGAGAACTTCAGGTAGGTTTTAGGGGGACTTTTCGCGTGGATTCATGGTATTTGGGGTTTTCTTCTATTTTGGAGAGTGATCTCTCCTTTCTTCGTGTGATTTTGAAGTGTTTTGGGGTTTCCGTTGCGTTTCGTTGAGTTTCCTAATGCGTTTTATGGTGGTTGGGAGTGTGCTTTGGGATTAGGAGAACATCAGGTAGGTTTAGGGTGTCCTTGTGGTGGATCTATGGTATTTGGGGTTTTCTTCCAATTTTTGGGGGTGATGCCGTTCTTGTTTGGGTTGTTTTTGACGTTTTTTGGGTTCTCTGTTGGGTTTTGTTGGGTTCTCGTTGGTCATCGTGTTGGAAAAGGGTAAATTGTGGGTTTTGGAGAACATCAGGTAGGTTTAGGGTGGTTTTGGGGTGGATCTATGGTTTTGGCGTATTTTCTTCCAGTTTTGGGGGTGATGCCATTTTTGTTTGCGGTGTTTTTTAAGGTTTTTTGGGGTCTCTGTTTGGTTTTGTTGGGTTCTCGTTGGTCATCATGGTGGAAAAGTGTAAATTGTGGGTTTTGTAGAATATCAGGTAGGTTTAGGGTGGTTTTGGGGTGGATGTATGGTACTCAGTTTTTTTTTGTTTTTTTTTTTTGGGGGGGGGAGGATGATCCTGGAGTTTTTGTGTTGTTTTTGACGTGTTTTGGGGTCTCCGTTGTGTTTCATTTGGTTTTCCATGGTCATCGTGTTGTAAAAGTGTAAATTGGGGGTTTTGGAGAACTTCAGGTAGGTTTAGGGGGACTTTTCGCGTGGATTCATGGTATTTGGGGTTTTCTTCTATTTTGGAGAGTGATCCTCTCCTTTCTTCGTGTGATTTTGAAGTGTTTTGGGGTTTCCGTTGCGTTTCGTTGAGTTCCTAATGGGTTTTATGGTGGTTGGGAGTGTGCTTTGGGATTAGGAGAACATCAGGTAGGTTTAGGGTGTCCTTGGGGTGGATCTATGGTATTTGGGGTTTTCTTCCAGTTTTGGGGGTGATGCCGTTCTTTTTTGGGGTGTTTTTAACGTGTTTTGGGGTCTCCGTTGGGTTTTGTTGGGTTCTCGTTGGTCATTATGTTAAATAGGTGTGGATTGTGGGTTTTGGAGAACATCAGGTAGGTTTAGGGTGGTTTTGGCGTGTATCTATGGTTTTGGGGGATTTTCTTTCAGTTTTGGGGGTTATCTCGTTTTATTTAGTTGTGTTTTTGACGTGTTCTGGGTTCTCCTTTGGGTTTTAGTTTGGTTCTTGTTCGTCATCATGGTGAAAAAGTGTAAATTGTGGGTTTTGGAGAACATCAGGTAGGTTTAGGGTGTCTTTGGGGTCGATCAATGGTATTTGGGGTTTTCTTCTATTTTTTGGCATGATCCTGTTTATTTTTGCGGTGTTTTGGACGTGTTTTGGGGTCTCCGTTGGGTTTTGTTGTGTTCTTGTTGGTCACTATGTTAAATAGGAGTGGATTGTGGGTTTTGGAGAACATCAGGTAGGTTTCGGGTGGTTTTGGGGTGGATCTATGGTTTTGGCGGATTTTCTTCCAATTTTGGGGGTGATGCCGTTCTTGTTTGGGGTGTTTTTGACGTTTTTTGGGGTCTGTTGGGTTTTGTTGGGTTCTCGTTTGTCATCGTGTTGGAAAAGGGTAAATTGTGGGTTTTGGAGAACATCAGGAAGGTTTCGGGTGGTTTTGGGGTGGATCTATGGTATTTGGGGTTTTCTTCTATTTTTTGGCGTGATCCTGTTCTTTTTTGTGTTGTTTTTGACGTGTTTTGGGGTCTCTGTTTGGTTTTGTTGGGTTCTCGTTGGTCATTATGGTGGAAAAGGGTAAATTGTGGGTTTTGGAGAACATCAGGTAGGTTTAGGGTGGTTTTGGGGTGGATCTATGGTTTTGGGGGATTTTCTTCCAGTTTTGGGGGTGATGCCATTTTTGTTTGGGGTGCTTTTTAAGGTTTTTGGGGTCTCTGTTTGGTTTTGTTGGGTTCTCGTTGGTCATCATGGTGGAAAAGTGTAAATTGTGGGTTTTGTAGAATATCAGGTAGGTTTACGGTGGTTTTGGGGTGGATATATGGTACTCAGTTTTTTTTTTTTTTTTTTTTTTTTTTTTTTGGGGGGGATGATCCTGGACTTTTTGTGTTGTTTTTGACGTGTTTTGGGGTCTCCGTTGTGTTTCATTTGGTTTTCCATGGTCATCGTGTTGTAAAAGTGTAAATTGGGGGTTTTGGAGAACTTCAGGTAGGTTTAGGGGGACTTTTCGCGTGGATTCATGGTATTTGGGGTTTTCTTCTATTTTGGAGAGTGATCCTCTCCTTTCTTCGTGTGATTTTGAAGTGTTTTGGGGTTTCCGTTGCGTTTCGTTGAGTTCCTAATGCGTTTTATGGTGGTTGGGAGTGTGCTTTGGGATTAGGAGAACATCAGGTAGGTTTAGGGTGTCCTTGTGGTGGATCTATGGTATTTGGGGTTTTCTTCCAATTTTGGGGGTGATGCCGTTCTTGTTTGGGTTGTTTTTGACGTTTTTTGGGTTCTCTGTTGGGTTTTGTTGGGTTCTCGTTGGTCATCGTGTTGGAAAAGGGTAAATTGTGGGTTTTGGAGAACATCAGGTAGGTTTAGGGTGGTTTTGGGGTGGATCTATGGTTTTGGCGTATTTTCTTCCAGTTTTGGGGGTGATGCCATTTTTGTTTGCGGTGTTTTTTAAGGTTTTTGGGGTCTCTGTTTGGTTTTGTTGGGTTCTCGTTGGTCATCATGGTGGAAAAGTGTAAATTGTGGGTTTTGTAGAATATCAGGTAGGTTTAGGGTGGTTTTGGGGTGGATGTATGGTACTCAGTTTTTTTTTGTTTTTTTTTTTTGGGGGGGGGAGGATGATCCTGGAGTTTTTGTGTTGTTTTTGACGTGTTTTGGGGTCTCCGTTGTGTTTCATTTGGTTTTCCATGGTCATCGTGTTGTAAAAGTGTAAATTGGGGGTTTTGGAGAACTTCAGGTAGGTTTAGGGGGACTTTTCGCGTGGATTCATGGTATTTGGGGTTTTCTTCTATTTTGGAGAGTGATCCTCTCCTTTCTTCGTGTGATTTTGAAGTGTTTTGGGGTTTCCGTTGCGTTTCGTTGAGTTCCTAATGGGTTTTATGGTGGTTGGGAGTGTGCTTTGGGATTAGGAGAACATCAGGTAGGTTTAGGGTGTCCTTGGGGTGGATCTATGGTATTTGGGGTTTTCTTCCAGTTTTGGGGGTGATGCCGTTCTTGTTTGGGTTGTTTTTGACGTTTTTTGGGGTCTCCGTTGGGTTTTGTTGTGTTCTCGTTGGTCATCATGTTGGAAAAGGGTAAATTGTGGGTTTTGGAGAACATCAGGTAGGTTTAGGGTGGTTTTGGCGTGTATCTATGATTTTGGGGGATTTTCTTTCAGTTTTGGGGGTTATCTCGTTTTATTTAGTTGTGTTTTTGACGTGTTCTGGGTTCTCCTTTGGGTTTTAGTTTGGTTCTTTTTCGTCATCATGGTGAAAAAGTGTAAATTGTGTGTTTTGGAGAACATCAGGTAGGTTTAGGGTGTCTTTGGGGTCGATCTATGGTATTTGGGGTTTTCTTCTATTTTTTGGCATGATCCTGTTTATTTTTGCGGTGTTTTGGACGTGTTTTGGGGTCTCCGTTGGGTTTTGTTGTGTTCTTGTTGGTCATTATGTTAAATAGGAGTGGATTGTGGGTTTTGGAGAACATCAGGTAGGTTTCGGGTGGTTTTGGGGTGGATCTATGGTTTTGGCGGATTTTCTTCCAATTTTGGGGGTGATGCCGTTCTTGTTTGGGGTGTTTTTGACGTTTTTTGGGGTCTCTGTTGGGTTTTGTTGGGTTCTCGTTTGTCATCGTGTTGGAAAAGGGTAAATTGTGGGTTTTGGAGAACATCAGGAAGGTTTCGGGTGGTTTTGGGGTGGATCTATGGTATTTGGGGTTTTCTTCTATTTTTTGGCGTGATCCTGTTCTTTTTTGTGTTGTTTTTGACGTGTTTGGGGTCTCTGTTTGGTTTTGTTGGGTTCTCGTTGGTCATTATGGTGGAAAAGGGTAAATTGTGGGTTTTGGAGAACATCAGGTAGGTTTAGGGTGGTTTTGGGGTGGATCTATGGTTTTGGGGGATTTTCTTCCAGTTTTGGGGGTGATGCCATTTTTTGTTTGGGGTGCTTTTTAAGGTTTTTGGGGTCTCTGTTTGGTTTTGTTGGGTTCTCGTTGGTCATCATGGTGGAAAAGTGTAAATTGTGGGTTTTGTAGAATATCAGGTAGGTTTACGGTGGTTTTGGGGTGGATATATGGTACTCAGTTTTTTTTTTTTTTTTTTTTTTTTTTTTTTGGGGGGGATGATCCTGGACTTTTTGTGTTGTTTTTGACGTGTTTTGGGGTCTCCGTTGTGTTTCATTTGGTTTTCCATGGTCATCGTGTTGTAAAAGTGTAAATTGGGGGGTTTTGGAGAACTTCAGGTAGGTTTAGGGGGACTTTTCGCGTGGATTCATGGTATTTGGGGTTTTCTTCTATTTTGGAGAGTGATCCTCTCCTTTCTTCGTGTGATTTTGAAGTGTTTTGGGGTTTCCGTTGCGTTTCGTTGAGTTCCTAATGCGTTTTATGGTGGTTGGGAGTGTGCTTTGGGATTAGGAGAACATCAGGTAGGTTTAGGGTGTCCTTGGGGTGGATCTATGGTATTTGGGGTTTTCTTCCAATTTTGGGGGTGATGCCGTTCTTGTTTGGGTTGTTTTTGACGTTTTTTGGGTTCTCTGTTGGGTTTTGTTGGGTTCTCGTTGGTCATCGTGTTGGAAAAGGGTAAATTGTGGGTTTTGGAGAACATCAGGTAGGTTTAGGGTGGTTTTGGGGTGGATCTATGGTTTTGGCGTATTTTCTTCCAGTTTTGGGGGTGATGCCATTTTTGTTTGCGGTGTTTTTTAAGGTTTTGGGGTCTCTGTTTGGTTTTGTTGGGTTCTCGTTGGTCATCATGGTGGAAAAGTGTAAATTGTGGGTTTTGTAGAATATCAGGTAGGTTTAGGGTGGTTTTGGGGTGGATGTATGGTACTCAGTTTTTTTTTGTTTTTTTTTTTTGGGGGGGGAGGATGATCCTGGAGTTTTTGTGTTGTTTTTGACGTGTTTTGGGGTCTCCGTTGTGTTTCATTTGGTTTTCCATGGTCATCGTGTTGTAAAAGTGTAAATTGGGGGTTTTGGAGAACTTCAGGTAGGTTTAGGGGGACTTTTCGCGTGGATTCATGGTATTTGGGGTTTTCTTCTATTTTGGAGAGTGATCCTCTCCTTTCTTCGTGTGATTTTGAAGTGTTTTTGGGGTTTCCGTTGCGTTTCGTTGAGTTCCTAATGGGTTTTATGGTGGTTGGGAGTGTGCTTTGGGATTAGGAGAACATCAGGTAGGTTTAGGGTGTCCTTGGGGTGGATCTATGGTATTTGGGGTTTTCTTCCAGTTTTGGGGGTGATGCCGTTCTTTTTTGGGGTGTTTTAACGTGTTTTGGGGTCTCCGTTGGGTTTTGTTGGGTTCTCGTTGGTCATTATGTTAAAATAGGTGTGGATTGTGGGTTTTTGGAGAACATCAGGTAGGTTTAGGGTGGTTTTTGGCGTGTATCTATGGTTTTGGGGGATTTTCTTTCAGTTTTGGGGGTTATCTCGTTTTATTTAGTTGTGTTTTTGACGTGTTCTGGGTTCTCCTTTGGGTTTTAGTTTGGTTCTTGTTCGTCATCATGGTGAAAAAGTGTAAATTGTGGGTTTTTGGAGAACATCAGGTAGGTTTAGGGTGTCTTTGGGGTCGATCTATGGTATTTGGGGTTTTCTTCTATTTTTTGGCATGATCCTGTTTATTTTTGCGGTGTTTTGGACGTGTTTTGGGGTCTCCGTTGGGTTTTGTTGTGTTCTTGTTGGTCACTATGTTAAATAGGAGTGGATTGTGGGTTTTGGAGAACATCAGGTAGGTTTCGGGTGGTTTGGGGTGGATCTATGGTTTTGGCGGATTTTCTTCCAATTTTGGGGGTGATGCCGTTCTTGTTTGGGGTGTTTTTGACGTTTTTGGGGTCTCTGTTGGGTTTTGTTGGGTTCTCGTTTGTCATCGTGTTGGAAAAGGGTAAATTGTGGGGTTTTGGAGAACATCAGGAAGGTTTCGGGTGGTTTTGGGGTGGATCTATGGTATTTGGGGTTTTCTCTATTTTTTGGCGTGATCCTGTTCTTTTTTGTGTTGTTTTTGACGTGTTTTGGGGTCTCTGTTTGGTTTTGTTGGGTTCTCGTTGGTCATTATGGTGGAAAAGGGTAAATTGTGGGTTTTGGAGAACATCAGGTAGGTTTAGGGTGGTTTTGGGGTGGATCTATGGTTTTGGGGGATTTTCTTCCAGTTTGGGGGTGATGCCATTTTTGTTTGGGGTGCTTTTTAAGGTTTTTGGGTCTCTGTTTGGTTTTGTTGGGTTCTCGTTGGTCATCATGGTGGAAAAGTGTAAATTGTGGGTTTTGTAGAATATCAGGTAGGTTTACGGTGGTTTTGGGGTGGATATATGGTACTCAGTTTTTTTTTTTTTTTTTTTTTTTTTTTTTTGGGGGGGATGATCCTGGACTTTTTTGTGTTGTTTTTGACGTGTTTTGGGGTCTCCGTTGTGTTTCATTTGGTTTCCATGGTCATCGTGTTGTAAAAGTGTAAATTGGGGGTTTTGGAGAACTTCAGGTAGGTTTAGGGGGACTTTTCGCGTGGATTCATGGTATTTGGGGTTTTCTTCTATTTTTGGAGAGTGATCCTCTCCTTTCTTCGTGTGATTTTGAAGTGTTTTGGGGTTTCCGTTGCGTTTCGTTGAGTTCCTAATGCGTTTTATGGTGGTTGGGAGTGTGCTTTGGGATTAGGAGAACATCAGGTAGGTTTAGGGTGTCCTTGTGGTGGATCTATGGTATTTGGGGTTTTTCTTCCAATTTTGGGGGTGATGCCGTTCTTGTTTGGGTTGTTTTTGACGTTTTTTGGGTTCTCTGTTGGGTTTTGTTGGGTTCTCGTTGGTCATCGTGTTGGAAAAGGGTAAATTGTGGGTTTTGGAGAACATCAGGTAGGTTTAGGGTGGTTTTGGGGTGGATCTATGGTTTTGGCGTATTTTCTTCCAGTTTGGGGGTGATGCCATTTTTTGTTTGCGGTGTTTTTTAAGGTTTTTGGGGTCTCTGTTTGGTTTTGTTGGGTTCTCGTTGGTCATCATGGTGGAAAAGTGTAAATTGCGGGTTTTGTAGAACTTCAGGTAGGTTTAGTTTTGGGGTGGATGTATGGTACACAGTTTTTCTTCTGTTTTTTTTTTTTTTTGGGGGGTGATCTTGTTCTTTTTTGGTGTGTTTTTGGCATGTTTTGGTGTCTCCGTTGGGTTTCATTGGGTTGTCGTTTGTCGTTAAGGTCAATGGGAGTGGATTGTGGGGTTTGGAGAAGATCAGGTGAGCTTAGGGTGGTTTTGGGGGGAAAATCATGGTTTTGTTTTTTTTTTCTTCTGATCCAGTTCCTTTTTGGCGTGTTTTTGACGTGTTTTGGGGTCTCCGTTGGATTTTACTTGGGTTCTTGTTGGTCATCAGTGTGGAAAATGGTAAATAGTTGGTTTTGGTGAACATCAGGTAGGTTTAGGGTGGTTTGGGGGTGCATCTATGGTATTTGGGGTTTTCTTCTGTTTTTTTTTGGGGTGATCCTGTTCTTTTTTTTTTTTTGTGGTGTTTTGACGTGTTTTGGGGTCTCTGTTGGTTTCGTTGCGTTTTCCGTTGTCATCATGTTGGAAAATGGTAAATTGTGGGTTTTGGAGAACATCAGGTAGGTTAAGGGGGACGTTTGGGGTGGATTCATGGTATTTGGGGTTTTCTTTCGTTTTGGGGTGATCCTGTTCTTGTTTGGGGTGTTTATAACGTGTTTTGGGGTCTCCATTGGGTTTTGTTGTTTTCTTGTTGGGCATTATGTTAAATAGGTGTGGATTGTGGGTTTTGGAGAACATCAGGTAGGTTTTAGGTTTTTTTGGGGTTATATCATGTTTGTTTTTTTTTTTTTTTTTTTTTTAGGATCTGGATTGATTTTGGTTTTTTTTTGAATTTTTGGTTCTCTGTTGTGTTTTGTTGGGTTTTCAGTGGTCATCATGGTAGAAAAGGGTAAATTGTGGGTTTTGGAGAACATCAGGTAGTTTTAGGGTGGTTTTGGGGTGTATCTATGGTTTTGGTGGATTTTCTTCAAGGTTTGGGGGTGATGCCGATATTTTTTGGGGTGTTTTTGACGTGTTTTGGGGTCTCCATTAGGTTTTGTTGGGTTCTTGTTTGTCATTATGTTAAATAGGAGTGGATCGGGGGTTTTGCAGAACATCAGGTAGGTTTAAGGGTTTTTTTAGGGTTAAATCATGGCATTTTTTTTTCTTTTTTTTTCTTTTTTAGCATCTGTGTTGATTTTGGTGTGTTTTTGACGTGTTTTGGGGTCTCCGTTGGGTTTCGTTGGGTTTTCCGT
>NW_028137456.1:10000-194251 GCF_965140915.1 Aythya marila | reverse complement strand
GAACCGGAGGTGGAAGGGCTTTTGGGATGGGGGGGGGCAGCGGCTGCAGGACCTATGGGGGAGGGCACCTCGGAAAGTGACCCCCCCCCGGTGCGCCCCCTCAGCCCCACCCGCCTGCAGCCCCTGCTCCCCCCCGAAGCCCGGGCGGACCCCGAATTTTGGGAGGTCGCCCGGGTCCTGGCCCAGATGCCGAGACCCCTCCGGCACCACGGTTCCATGGAGCAGTGCCCGGGGGGGGCCCTGCCCCCCCCCCTTGTACCTGCCAGTACCAGAAGCTCATCACCCGCCTCCTGCACTGCCCCCCCCCCCCCCCCCCCCCCCGAACCCCCCTGGGGCCCCCGAATCCTCCCCGCTACCTGCTGAGGAGCTGGAGCTGTCCTGCAGCCCCCCCCCCGCCGAGCCTTCCACCAGCTCCCTGCACACGCCGGTGAGTGAGGGGGGGTCTCTGGGTGCTCCCCACTTTATTAGGGTGTGTTCCCCCCCCCCCGAGATCCCTTGGAGCCCCCCCATCCCATCCCCAGGGTCCTATGCACAACCGGGGTCCCTGGGTACCCCCCCCTTCCTTAGGGTGTCCCCCCCCTTCCCTGGGGTCCCTGGGTGCCCCCCCCAATTCCTTAGGGTCCCCCCCCCCCTTCCTTTGGGTGTCCCCCCCTTCCCTGGGGTCCCTGGGTGCCCCCCCAATTCCTTAGGGTGTCCCCCCCTTCCCTGGGGTCCTTGGGTGCCCCCCCTTTCTCCTGGGTGCCCCCCCTTCCTTAGGGTGCCCCCCCCTTCCCCAAAGTCCCCCGGGTGCCACCCGGTGCCAACCATCCCCATCCACCTCAGGCAGCTTCCCCCACCCCCATGTGTGTCCTCCCTCCCCCCCACGGGTGTCCCCTCACCCCCCCCACCCACGGGTGCCCCCCCAGCAGCTGCGCTCTGCCTTGCGCTCGGCGTCCTCCCCCTGGCGGTGCCCCGGGGCCTCCGTGCGCTTCGACCCCTTGGTGCTGCTGCTGGACGCAGCCCTCAACGGGGGGCTCGACGTGGTGCAGCAGGCTGTGGCCGAGGTGGGGGGGAAACGGGGACACGGGGGGGGACATGGGGACACTGGGATATGGGATGGGGACACTGGGGACATGGGGACATAGGATGGGGACACTGGGATATGGGACATGGGATGGGGACAGGGGACATGGGGATGGGATGGGGACATGGGGACATGGGATGAGGACATGGGATGGGAACACAGGGACACGGGATGGGGACACAGGGATATGGGATGGGGACATGGGATGGGGATATGGGGACACAGGGACATGGGATGGGGACACAGGGACGTGGGGACAGGGGATGGGAACATGGGGACACGGGCTGAGGACATGGGATAGGGACACAGGACATGGGATGGGGACATGGGGACACAGGGACATGGGATGGGGACAGGGGATATGGGCTGGGGACATGGGATAGGGATGGAGACAGGGGGACAGGGCTGGGGACACGGGGACGTGGGATGGGGACGCAGGGGGACAGGGACACGGGCTGGGGACATGGGATAGGGGCAAGGGATGGGGACAGGGGACACAGGCTGGGGACACAGGAGATACAGGGGACATGGGTTGGGGACACCAAGGACACAGGCTGGGGACACAGGGGACGTGGGATGGGGACATGGAGGACACAGGCTGGGGACATGGGGGACATGGGGTGGGGAAATGGGACATGGGGACATGGGACACGGGCTGGGGACACAGGGGACATGGGGGACACGGGGGACACGGGATGGGGACATGGGGACATGGGATGGAGAGATGGGGGACATGACGGGGTTATGGGGGGACACGGGGGTGACGGGGGGGTGCCACGTGGATGGGGGGGCACTGGGGGGCACGGGGATGGGGGATGAAGGGGGACGCTGTAGGGGCAGGAGGTGGGATGGGGGGGACAAACGGGGGACTGTGGGACAGCCCGTGGGGTGGGGGGGGCAAAGGGGTGCTGGGGACCCCCCCGAGGGTACTGGGATCCCCCCCCGAGGATACTGAGACCCCCCCAAGGGTACTGGGACCCCTCCAAGGGTACTGGAAACCCCCCCCGAGGATACTGGGGAACCCCCCCGAGGGCACTAGGACCCCCCAGAGGATACTGGGATCCCCCCCCCGAGGATACTGAGACCCCCCCAGGGGTACTGGGACCCCTCCAAGGGTACTGGAAAGACCCCCCGAGGGTACTGGGAACCCCCCCGAGGCTACTGGAAAGACCCCCAGAGGGTACTGGGAACCCCCCCGAGGGTACTGGGAACCCCCCAGAGGGTACTAGGGAACCCCCTGACGGTACTGGGAACACCCTCAGATGGCACCGGGACCCCCAGGGACGGGCACCCCACGGCCCCCATCCCCACGGTGCCCCCCCCCTTGCCAGGACCCCCCTGCACTGCGCGGCCTCGTGCAACGACACGGCCATCTGCGTGGCCCTGGTGCGCCACGGTGCCGCCTGCTACGCCACCACCAGCGACGGCTGCCTCGCCCTGGACAAGTGCGACCCGTACCGTGACGGCTACGCCGAGTGCCACAGCTACCTCACCAGTACGGGGGGGGACATGGGGACGACATGGGGACACGGGGGGGACATGGGGACATTTGGGGCCATGGGGACATGGGGACACAGGGGGACATGGGGATGACATGGGGTCTGGGAGGGCTCGCCAAGTGCCACAGCTACCTCACTGGTACGGGGCTGGGGGCATGGGGGGGCTGGGGACATGTCCCTGTCCCTACTGGTGCCCCTACTGGTGTCCCTGTCCCCACTGGTGTCCCCAAACCTCTCCTTGGCCCCACTGGTGTCCCCATCCCCATGTATGTCCCCACTGGTGTCCCCATCTCCACTGGTGTCCCCATGTGTGTCCCCATGTCTGTCCCTGTCCCCACACGTGTCCCCACTGCTGTCCCTGTCCCCATGTATGTCCCTATTGGTGTCCCCACTGGTGTCCCCATCCCTTTCAATGTCCCCACTGGTGTCCCTGTCCCGAGAGGTGGAGCAGAGCCTGGGGCAGCGGCACGGCGGGGTGGTGTACGCGCTGTGGGATTACGAGGCGGCGCAGGGGGACGAGCTGAGCTTCCGCAAGGGCGACCCCGTCACCGTGCTGCGGCGCCAGCCCCCCGGCGAGCACGAGTGGTGCTGGGCGGCCCTGCGCGGCCAGGAGGGCTTCGTGCCGCGCAGCTTCTTCGGGGTGGGGGGCACCGGGGGGTGGGGGATACCGGGGGGTAGGGGGCAACCCTGGGTTATAGGGGAGCACACAAAGGATGGGGTGGGGGCACCCAGAGGGTGTGGGGGGCGCACCAGTCCCAAAGATACGTGTTAACGTGGAGTCTGCTTGTCAGCATCGATCCCCCCTATCGGAAGGACAGAGGCAAACACAACCTGTGCCCCTGATCCTTTAAGTAGTCGTCCCAAAGCTCTAAAGCCCCCTTTTTAAATAAGCGTTAGTAACAAAATCTTGAACAAGGTGGGGGTAAATTAAGTTGGCTACAGCATTAAGGATGAGCTTTGCGCAGTGGTCAGTTGCTGGCTGGCTTGAGGTGCGTGGCTGAGGGTCTCTAACCAAGTGTATGACTGATTCGGGCACGTGGACAGCGCATGTGGTTACGGGGAAAGTATATGTAGCAGAGAAAAATGGCAATAAACGCCTTCTGCTCAAGAGGCACCAGGAGACCATGTCTTTCATCCCTTCAGGTCTGCCGCCTTCCAACTCAGGATATTCTATGATTCCAAGTGTGGAACCCAGCATTTGGCCTTCAATGCCACGCAGCTGGATGCGGCCCGTTGATCCAGCCTGTCCAGATCCCTCTGCACAGCCTTCCTGCCCTCATGCGGGGCCCATCCAGCCCAGGCGCGTGTCACAATGGCACCCATTGTGACGTCACTTGCTGACACCCCAGGGCTCCGCCTTATAAGAGCGCAGCCGTGGCTCGGACCCTCAGTGTCGGTGCACGGCAGTGACGGACAGGGCAGGAGCACAGGGCCTTCGAGGAGTCCCCGAGCATAGCCCACGTCCCACAATGCCGAAACCGCCCGCCCAGAGGAGCCGCCGGTTTCTCCTTGCGAGCTCTCCCACTCCAGAGGCTCTTTCTGAATGGGATGAGGAGGGAGGCATGCCCCCCAGGCAGCCCAGGCTGGCCTGGCAGGAGACCTGGTCTTCTAGGGGCAGCAACCGGCCAGCAGAGGCCATTTTGCCAGCAGAGGACAGAACCCCGGTAGAGGCCATTTCTCCGGCAGCGGGCAGCAGCCCGGTACAGGAGAGCCAGGACGAGTCGCAGCTGCTGGATCCCAGTGAGTCAGGGTCTTAGGGATGGGGTGGGGAGGGTTTGAGACACAGAGACCCCTGCTTGACTCCAGGACTCCTTTCCTGGGTAAAGTGGCGCTTGGGCTGACGGGGCCAAGCTTCCTCCGCAGCACCACAGAATCCCAGGACGCTTTGGGCTGGGGGGGACCTCAGCGATCACGATGCTTCCCCCCAGCCCAGGCTGCCCAAAGCCCACCCAGCCTGGCCGTGGGCAGTGCCAGGGAGGGGTCACCACAGCCTTCGCCAAGGCCTCACTGCCCTGGGCGTGAAGGAGAGAAATCCCTGCCTGTCCAAAAGAAACCTGCCCTCTTTGAGGTTAAAGCCGTCACCCCTTGTCCTGTCGCTGCAGTCCATGATGAAGATTCCCCCCCAGCTTTCCTGGAGGCCCCTTTGGGCACGGGGAGGCCGCAGCGAGGTCCCCCCGCAGCCTTCTCCAGGCTCCACAAGCCCAGCTCCGTCAGCCTCTCTTCCCAGCGGAGCTGCTGCAGCCTCTGGGCATCCCCGCGGCCTCCCCACGTCCTTCTGGGGCTGGGACCCTTCATCTCCTCACCCCTGCATTCAGCCCCTCTCTGCAGCACTCTTTGCTTTCTTCCTTTCCAGATAAGGCATGGAAACTGCGCAAAGACTCGGCTGTGAAATTCATCAGGGCGTATGTCAGACGGAAAAGAAAGGTAATGGCAGCCGCTTGCATCGCAGCTGTGCTCCTGGAGCTGCCCTCCAGGGGTCCCACACAGCTCCAGACCCCTCAAGGCTTTGGTCCTGCTGGCCGTGGGTGTCCCCCTAATGCTCTGTTGGTGTCTTTGTGGCTGCCAGGACGACGAGGAGCAGAAGATGCTGTTCCTCAGCAAAATCTGCGATCTGTGCAGAATTGTCACAGAGGAGGGTGTGCCGGTGAACTTGCATGCCTTCTACTGCAAACATAAGCTGGTGGAGAACATCATGGTGAGAGGATGTGCAGCGGGTTGGGGAAGGGGACAGGCCCCCCGGCACCAGTCCCCTGGGCGGCGAGGGCTGGGGCAGTGCTGGCTCTGCTGCTGCTGGGTGCCGGTGGCTCCAAGGTCTCATCCTGCTTGTGCTCTGCAGGCGCTGCTGGAAAAGGAGCCTGTGGACAGCTTGCGCACCGAATTCCGGCAGAAGGCCATGGAGACTGTCACCGTCCTCAGGTGCGTGCCCAGCCCCTGGTTGGGCCAGCACAGCCCCAGGGCAATGCCCTGGTGGCCCTGAAGCTGGCAGGGAGGCTGCCCATCCATCCCAGGGATGCCTGGCCAAGGGAGGTCCGTGTCCTCCTTCATAAGCCTCAAGGCACTGCGTCCAACAGGCTCCTCTCTCTCTCTCCTTCAGCAACACCGTACCAACAGTACTGCGTGGCAAAAAGGAGGGTCTCCTGAACGTGTGCTGCAAGAGCGTCTTCTTTCTGCCTCCGGAGTCGGATGTGCCAGAAGCAGAAAGAGCGCTCTACGCTGAGGTATGTGCTGGGTGAGGTACCGGCACCCCCAGTCCTGCTGAGCTGCTGCCTTGCTTCCCCGTGCTGACACAACCAGAGACCAATGCAGGGCCGGGGCCCAGATTTGCTTTCCCAGCCTCACCCCTTCCCCTTCCCCGACCTGATCTTGTGCTGCAGGAGGTCTGCATGCAGCGGCTTTTTAGCCCCAGAGCCACCCCTGAACTCCAGAGGGGCTCAGAGCCACCTCCTGGGGGTAAGAAGGGCCACAGAAGTAATTCGATGCTCTTCTGTCCTCCCTGCAGACTATGAGTGCCATGGACCTCATGCTGGCGGCCTTCGTACGCAACTGTCCCAACACCAGTTCCACCAGAGAGTTGCAGAATATCTTGCAGGTTTGGCATTTGCAAAGAATTTCCAAAGAATCCTCTCAGGTTACATTTGCAGACCACTGTCAACCCAGCAACTTCTCTCCTCGCAGGTGCTGCTGGCCTTTGCCCACTCCAAAAACCCAGCTGTGCGTGAGAGAGCTATGAGGAGGATTGAGAGGCTGGGTGATTTCATCGTCAGGTATTTTGTGACCGAGGTAAGGCACAAGGAACCCTCCACCCTTTCCTGCATCCCAGAGCGTCCTGCCACTCAGGGGTGCCTGTGAGGCAAACCTGGATGCAAGTGAGTGCCTCAGCACTGTGAAGCGAGGGTCTTCATCCCTCCTTTGCCCCTGCTCTTCCCTCCTCAGGCCCTGCTATCTCAGGGGCTGGCTCTGCCTCCACTAAGCCCTTTGTCTCTCCTCCCTTCCTCACCCAGAACTCAGATGACTATGAAGACAGCCACGATGATTCCAGACAGATCTACATCCCCATCCTGGGACAGCTGCTGAGCCACCTCTTCATTTTCAGCAGCAGCAATGATTCCTTCGGACGCGCAACCTTGGATGCTCTTTTTTGCTTCTACAAAATCGTCACAGAAGGAAGAGGTAAGAAGGTGTGGTGGGCAGCATCCGTCTGCACACAGATATCTACAGGTTTGTCTGCCTGTTCTCCCCGAGTATTGTGAAGGATTGTTTTTGTGCTTGGGGGAGGCTGCCCACGGAATTCTGCCAGGTTCCCTGACCTCCTCTGCTCCTCACAGCAGCTTCCCGCAGCATTCTGGCTATCGTTTTCCGCAGAAGCTAGACGCTCACCTGACGTCCAGGAGCAGTTCTCTGCTGCTGTCCTTCCCAACCCTTCCCAGATCACCTACCACGCTGTTTTGTGGTCTCCCCCAGTCTAAGCCATCAATCGATGAGCACTTCACAAACCGCATCTTCCCCGAGGAGTGAACAGCAGAGCCAGCCGTGCATCACCAGGGATGGTGACGCCCTCCAGAATTCTCCCTGACTGTTTGCTCCCTGCCGTCTTGCAAGCAGGTGTCAGGGGGCTTCCTGCACATCCTGACCCCGAGCAGAAGGGGGTCTGTGACACGCTGCTACCCCCGCGGCACCCAACGCCATTGCTTCTCCTCCTTCTGCATCATCCCTGAGGTCCCTCTTGCTCCCAGCACTCCTCACCTTGTGCTTTACATCCCTGCCCATCACTCTCCTCGCCATGGGTCTGAGCCTCCCTCCTCAACCATTCCTAGTGAAAGTGCTTTTCACCATTTGGCAAGCTTGTTGGCAGAGATGCTCTTCCCTACTGACTCTTCGCTGTTTCCCACTGTTTAGAATGGAGATTGAGAGAGGACATGGAAAATTATGCAAAGAGACACACGAATTTGGAGGACCCAGCATACCAATTTTCTATAACATCAACTCCCTGTGATATTGCCAAGGTAATGAGCTCTGGCCTTGCTGGGGATCTTGTCCGCAGCATCAGCAGGCATCTGGTGTGAGCAGAGGGGTCCAGAACCGGTGGGGCTGGCACGGCCTCACTCGCCCTGGTGAGACGGTTCCTCTTGTCCCCAGGCTGGGGCTATGTGAAGGCTGCTCCCCTGTGTCCCGGCAGCAGCTCCAGCCCTCCTGGCCACCAGCAAGCCCTGGTTACCTGCAGGGCCAGCACTCTGGCCCCATATGCTCCATCCTCACCCTTTCCCCCGAGGGCCTTCTCTCCGGAGCTGCCCTTGCTGCTCAGCTAAGCAGCACCCTTGGGACACTCAGTGAGGCATGTCTTCGCTCCTCCTTCTTCCCACAGGGGTTTGGAGGATACCTCTTCCCTACTGAGAGGCTGGACGTCATCCTCACAGCCCTTGAAGCTTTACCAGACTCCAGCATCCATGACAAGCAGGGGGCCTGCAGTGTGCTGGATGCAGTCTTGGAGGACCCTGACTACTGGCTGACACATGTAAGTGGCCTGTGGCCATGGCCCTGCCCTTGAGCTCTTCCAGGCGTTGTTCCTCTCTCCTTCCCTGCCTCCCTCCCTGCCTCCCTGGCACATCGGGGTCTCTTGGGCTCCAGAAGCCACGTGAAGCCAGCAGAGAGCAATGGAAGGGGCCAAAGTTTGAGTGGCAGCTGTGGAAATGGCTGCAGTCTGCTGGCAACACCATTCCCACTTTGTCCCCCAAGGTGCCAAAGATCATGGAGTGCATCAGGAAAAACCTGGGCAGCATCCACACGGCATCGGCGCGGCAGTGCCTGGACTCCCTGCTTCTCCAGCTGACCAACAAGATGTCCAGGGAAGAAGTCAAGAACCTGCTGCAGTTCTCTCCGCCATGTGACAGGTCCTGGCCTTGACATCCTTGAGGGCTTGTTCCATGTCGGGAGATGCACCTGGAGACTCTCTGCTTGCCAGAGCCATGGCAAAGAGCAGGACATCCCCAGGGAGCACAGCCCTCCTTCCCACCAATGTGTTCCAGCCCTACTGGGCCAGCCAGGGCTGCAGCAGCCCAGCTGTCCAAGGCAGCCCAGAGTCCCCCTGCCCCCAGGGAACACCAGCTCAGCCCCCTCCTGCTTGCCCAGGCTGGGCCCTCAGTGCTCCCCAAGTCACAGGGGCTGCAGGACAGCCTGGCTCCTCTGGGGCTGGCCCGGTTTGTGGCCCTGCGGCTGAGGCAGCCTCACTGACAGAGTATTCTGGGCTTGCAGCACTGACCTGGGCATGTGGGAGGTGATCCTGGCCATGCCGAGGACCCTGGAGAAAGTTTTAAACATCATGACGGAAGACTTGCCGCTGTGCAACTGGTGCACCGAAGTCACCGAAGACACCTGCATCCGTCGCTTGGCTGTGAGTTCCCAGATGAAACCTTGCTCCCAGCAGGGCTACGTGTGCCCCTTCAGGCACACAGGCACAGCCCTGTGCCCATCTACCCCCAAACTGCCAGCTCCCGCAGGACGTACGGACGCATGGTCCCTGGGGCCGGCAAGCCCCCGTAGCTCCCCGCGCCTGGTGCCTCTTTGGTGCCAGCTGGCGCTGCCCCATCCCTGCCCAAAGGTGGGAGAAGAAGAGGCTGCAGGGAGCCCTGCAGGCCCTGCCAGGCTCTCACTGCTCTTTCTTGCAGATGCTGGCCCAGAATCACATTTCTGAGGAGGAGTTTGGTAACCCAGTGCACCTCCAGAGTTACCTGAAGCACCCAAGCCCAGAGATGCGCTTGATGGTTCTGAAAGGGCTCTGCACCGTGTCAGAGAGCCCTGAGAAGGTGAGTGGGCCATCGTCAAGCAAAGCCATGTTGGCAGCCTGGGCCTTTGCTCTTCTGCCCTCCCGTCCCTCCCCGCTGCCAGGAAGCAGGGCAGGAGGCTGGTGCTCAGGAACCAGAGCCCTTTGCCCAGGGTGGTCTCTCACTGCTTCACGGAAGGGAAATGGTGTCTTTCCTACAGGCAAGAAAACTTCAGGTCGTGCTGCCAGACATCGCGGAGGCCCTGCAGGACACCAACACAGACGTCATGCTCAAGGCCCTGCGTGTCCTGAGAAACATGATGGCTCATGTGGAGAGGAGGAAGGCCAGTGGCCCAGCTCTGCAGCTGGCTGAGAAGCTCCTGCCACTCTTTGACCACGTAAGTGTGCTGCGGGAGCCCGAGCCCTCAGCTGGGCCCCCTGTAACGAGGGCTGCCCTTCAGCCCGACCCTGTGGGCAGCACTCAGGCAGGGCCTTCCCAGTCTCCTCGTCAGCCCAGGCGCTGGGGAGCTCTGCTTGGGCATGGCTGGTGCGGCTGGTGGCGAAAGTGGGGTGGCTGGCAGGCAGCCTGCGATGGCAACCGATTGCGTTGCCCTTCACAGGCACCAGGCCTTGCAGCTGCCCCGAGCAGCTCCTCTGGGAAGGATCCAGCGCTGAAGCATCTCACAGTTCTGTGAGCTCCCTTCACATGAGCCACGCTAATGCTGAAATTCCTCCTGTCCTCCTCCCTGCCAGGAGTCCAGCCAGGTGCGGGAGCACTCCATCTGCCTCTTCCAAGCCGTGACGGAGGCTGTGCTGCGGCAAAGGAAGAAGGAAATGAAGAGGAGCGTGCACAGGAGCCTTCTCCCACTCTACGTTCACATGGGAGATGAGAGCGAGAGCGTAGCAAAGGTACAGATCTCAGAGCTGAGCAGTTACGTGGGCAAGGCTGTGCGGACACCACAGGGTTGCTCTGGGGGATCTCTGGCCGGCAGCGTGAGCTGCCTCCGATGGTGGCCGTCCCGTGGCCTTGTCTTGGCCACTGAACCCAGTGCACGCTGTCCCCCACCACAGCCTCCCATAACGCGCTGGGAAAGGTTCGGAGCCCTGCCAAGAGGAGGGGACAGCGGGTCTCCTTCCCAAGGCTGTGGTGCTAATTCCCAACCTCTGCTGCTCCGCAGGCCTCTGGGGAAGCTCTCGCCACGGCTGCAGAGTTTCTGCGACGCAAAGAGCTCAAGCGCTTGGCCCAGACAGAACAGACGTGGAGGATCGGGGAGTGCTTGGTAAGGACCCAACTTGGTTTGCCCCAGCTGGGCAAACGTGCCCGGCCAGAGCCCGCTGCCTGCAGCCGCATCCTCGCTCCCTTCCTTCCAGCACAGAGCCCCAGGGGGCTCTTCTGCAGGCCCCTCTGCCCTCCCTGCCCCCAGGATGCTGGAGGAGACCCTGGAGAGGCTGCGCAAGCCCCGTGACCTTGCGTTCTCTCTCTCTCCAGCTGCAGCAGGACAGAGGCAGAGTAGAAGAATACCTGCAGCAGAGCCAGCCCTACCTGCAGGACACGCAGACCCTTTTGCGACTTGAGGCCGTCAGATTCATTGGTGAGCCCAGCCCCTGGGTCCCTCTTGGGGCAGCCTTTGGCAGCCCCAGGCACTGCCCTGGCAGTGAGGCACAGCCCTGTTGCCCCCAGAGTCCCCCGACTGGGCCCTTGCTCCAGGGTGCAGGAGGGGGCACAGCCTGGCTGGCCAGGCCAGGGGCTGCGCTGCTGGGAGCGTGCTGGGGAGCGGGGCTCTGATGGGATCTCTGTGTCTAGGTCTTGCTGCGCGCTACTGCAAGGACCAGAGCGAGGAGAAGCTGAATGAAATCCTCAGCGGTGAGTGAGGGCAGTGGGGGGTGTGCTAGGGCTGGGGGGACAGCGGCAGAGGCCCCCGTGCCTTGCACTGCTCCAGGGAAATGCTGAGGAGGGCGGAAGAGCAATGCAGGCATAGGAACGAGGGAGAGGAGACGGGGTGGCCTGTGGTGTCAGGGAATGGCCTCCCAGCCTGGAGCTGGGCAGTGCCGCTGAAAGGGTTGAGTGTCCCTGAGGAAGAGTCAGGGAAAAGGGCAGTAAGGCTGACAGAAGGTGGGAGCCTGTTGTAGAGCACGCAACCAGGACGAAGAGGGAGATGAAACAGCCTACAAGCAGCTAGGAGCAGGGTCATGATTGCTAGCCCTTGCTCTCATGGGGAAGCACAATAGCGAGAGGAAAGAGTCCAGGAGATTCCTGGAGTGTGTGAATCCTCCCAGGGGATGGAGGCAGGTGGTGAGGGAACCAGCTTGTGAAGGTGCCCCACTTGACCTGTGGTGCGCGGGTGGGGAAGGACTGGTGGGTGCATTTGGGACATTGCTGAGCAGCAGCTTTCAACAGATTCCTTTGTCCCTCCTGCTCCTCCTGGCCTGGGGAAGAGTCGAGTAGGGCTGGCATGGTCTGCAGGGGATGCCTGGGGATCTCTGCAAGGAGTGGGTTTTCATCTCTGCTCTTCTTTCTTTTGCAGCCCTCCAGCCTTCAGACAGCGACCCGGAACCCATGGTCCGTTCCCTGGCAGTTCAAACCACCCTGATCCTGACGTCAAGGCATAACGCAACGTCAGGACGGAGATTTCCACTGCTGTGGTGCTGCTAGCCCCGCAGCAGTCCTCAAAAGAGCAATATATATTTTAATAGAACTAGGTTGTTGTCTCATTATTCCAGCAGCTCCTTCAAAGTGACTCGGTGCCATGACGCTGAGCTAACTCGGAGGCCACCAAGGACGTCTTTTCCCTGGGCCCGGTGACTGCATGGCACCTACTCAACCAATGAAAGAGTCACAGAACCCTTGCGCTTGGAAAAGGGCCTTCAGCTCAAGTCCAAGCGTCAGCTAACACTACCAGGCCCACCACAAAACCATGGCCCTTAGCGCCAAGTCCACGCATTTCTTTAATAGCTCCAGGCCTGGGGACTCCAGCAGAGCCCTGGGCAGCCAGTTACACCCTTTCCATGAAGAAATTCTTTCTGACATCCCATCTAAATGTCCCCTGGCACAACTCGAGGCCGTTTCCTCGTGTCCAGGTCTCAGGCTGCAGGGTGTGCGTGTGTGTTCTGTCAGGGTCTGAGGGCAGTGGTGAGTCCACCTGTGGTAGGTGCGCCCAGGTAGAAGAACTGCTCAGCCTCCTGGCAGAGCTTCGGGAGGAGGTGGGCAGGCTGAGGAGCACCAGGGAGTCGGAGAAGGTTGAACTGTACTCTGCCAGCCCTGGGACAGATGCGTCAGGCAGACACAGCAGAGGAAATGGAGGATCCCCTACCCTCTGTCCGTCAGGCAGAAGGAGTGGATCTCAGTGACGAAGGGATGGAAGTTGAGATCTGCTCAGGGCAGCAGGCAAACCCCTCCTTGCCTACCTCACCTTCCTTTCAGGTGCCCTGAAACAACAGACTCTGGAACTAATGGACACACAAACAATGATGTGCATGAAGGTCCATCCAGGTTGGAGGGGTGTTCAAGGGAGAGTCAGCCTTCCCCAGTATCACGACCACCTCCATCAAGAAAAAGAGAAGGGTTACTGTCATAAGTGACTCCCTTGTGAGCAGATCAGAGGGCTGCATATGCCAACCTGACCCAACCCATGAAGAAGTCTGCTGCCTCCCAGGAGATCAGGGTAAAAGATGTTTCTAGAAAGCTCACTTGCCCCGTAAGGCCCTCTGAGCATTATCCATTATTGTTCTGTCCCGACAGAATCTGCTAAGTGGCACACCAAAATGGGAGGGACTGTGTGCTAGTGAGATCCTTCTGCCTGCTCCATGCCACGCTGGGTACACTGGAGCACATTTGGAATGTTTCTGCACCGATGCACCCAGCAGGAGGGATAAGCAGGAGGAGCTGGAAGCTTCAGCTCCGTCCCAGAACAAGCGAGACTTGGTGTGCTGTGATGGACGGTTATGGGCTCTTCAGGAAGGATAGGCAGGGCAGGCGAGGCAAGGGGCTGGCACAAGGACGCGGCTGAGAGCCTCTGGGTAAGGATTAAGGGAGAAACCAATCACTTGGATGTTGCAGTGGGTGTTTGCGATACCAATGAATTATTCGCTAAGGAACTAAGAGAGACCTCTCTTAGCTCAACTGCCCTTGTCCTGATGGGGGACTTCAACTTGCCAGACATTACCTGGGAAGACCACACAGCTGATACAAGCAGGTCCAGGAGATTCCTCACACACCTTGATGACAACTCCTTGGTACAGCTACTGAGGGAGACAACAAGGAAAGGTGCCATCCTAGACCTGTTGCTTGTGAACACAGAGGGTGCGGTGGGTGAAGTGGTGATGGGCGGCCATCTTGGCCATAGCAATCATGAAGCAGTTGAGTTTAAAAGTCTTTGGCGATAGGAGGAAAACTGCCAGTACACCTGCTTTTGGCAGGGGGGTTGGACCTGATTGTCTCTTGAGGTCCCTTCCAACCCCTCCAATTCTGTGAACTTTGGACACGGGGAGGGCAGAGTTCAGGCTGCTCAGGGAGCTACTTAGGAAGATCCCCTGAGAAGCTGTTTTGGCAGGTATTGGGGTCCATCTTTTTAAGCACGACCTCCTAAGAGCACAGGAGCAGGCGATTCCAAAATGTCAGAAGTCAAGCAGGCAGGGCAGGAGGCCACCTTGGCTGAGCAGGGATCTTCTTCTAGAGCTTAAGTGGAAAAAGAAAGTGTGTGGCCACTGGAAGCGAGGTTGTGTGACATGGCAGGGCTACAGAGGTGCTCTTTGCCTCTGTCAGGAGAAAATTCGTGCAGGCAAAGCTCAGGGGTGAAGCTGGCTAGTAGTGTGGGCGACAATGCAGATATATACATTAATCTGTGTATTGAAGATGTGAACTGCAAAAGGAGGGCTAGAGGAAACATTGGTCCGTTACTTGCTGAGGATGGTCACCTCACAAACACAGACATAGGCGAAGCAGAGCCATTTAATGCCTTTTTTGCCTCTGTCTTCAAGAGCAATGATGTGCTCTGGGACCCACGGGGCCCAGAGCTGGGGGACCATGAGTGCGGTAACAAAAACCTCCCAGCTAAACCCACACTGGATGCATATGAGTCTACGGGGCCTGAAGGGATTCATTCCAGGGTTCTCAGAGGGCCTACTAATGTCCTTGTGAGACTTCTCTCAATTATTTTTCAATGGTCTTGGGAGCCCAGAGAGGTCCAAGTTGACTGTAGGCTGGCAATCGTTGTGACAGGTTTCAAGAAGGGCAAGAAAGAAGAGCCCGATAATTACAGACCCGCCAGTGTCTCTTCAGAGCCTAGTAAAAATACGGAGAAACTGTTCTGGGTGTTATTGAAGAACACCTGAAAGACAATGCAGTCGTTGATCACAGCCCACACGGGTTCATGAGGAGAAAGTCCTGTTTAACAAACTTAATTTCCTTTTATGACAACATCACCCATCTAGTTGACCAAGGGATGCCAAGTTTTGGATTTCCATCAAGTTTTCAGTACTGTTTCTCTCAGTATCCTTCTGGACAAAATGTCCATTGTACAGCTAGATAAATACATGCTGTTTAGGGTGAAAAGTTGGCTGATGGGTTGGGCTCAAGGGGTTATAGAAGTGGGGTTGCATCAGGCTGTTGACCAGTCCCTAGTGGGGTTCCCCAGGGTTCCACTTTAGGGCCAGCAAAAGAGGCTGGAGAGCAGCCTTGCAGAAAGGGATCTGGGGGTTTTGGTCGACAGCAAGTTGAATATGCGTCAGAATTCAGCCTGGAGGAGAGCGAGGGGAGGCCTCCTGGCGGCCTGCAGCTCCCTCACGAGGGGAGTGGAGGGGCAGTGTGGCATTTAGGGGTGTAGCCGATTAACCGTTACGGGTCCGGTCAGATTCAGGGTACTGAACTATCACAGTCACAGATTCACCAATAACGCATTAACCGTTAGGGGTCTGGTTGGATTCAGAGCACTGAACTACCATGGTCACAGATTCACCAATAACGTATAACCACCCTTACTCTAGTCGCATTTAATGAGAACTATCACGACTAGGAACAATGCAATCAAGTGCAGTTTAGTACAGCAACAGGTACACAGGTTCTTTGGATTGCCGGCGATAGTTACTGTCTGCAAAAGCAAGCTAGCATGTATGAAATACAGAGGTGACACAGGTGCGCAGCCTGGAAATGAACGCGTTAAAAGGCACAAAGACTCTATAGAGATTCCCAAGTTTCCGCAGAGACACACGATATAACCTAGTGTTCAAATCTCACCCAAAGGGGGAGAAGAGAGGCTCAGCCCGTCGACTGATCCCAGGAGTCAGGAGGTCCTCAGGATGGTGTATTCCCTTGGGATGGCATCTCCCCTGATGGTGGTATCTTCCCTAATGATGGCATCTTCCCTAACAATGGTATCTTCCCTGACACAACCTCTCTCTTAGGCCAATTTATGAGGTGTAGCTTGAGTGACTCTAGTCAAGCATATTTTAGTTATGATTGGTGAAAAGGTTTCTTGTCTCTGTTTACAGTAATAGGCTCTGAGAAATTCAGAGTACATGCTCAGTGAGGGGTGGTCGCACCTTGGAAGCAGGTAGCTTTTGGGATGGAGGTGTGTTTTGGCATTTTAATGATATTATAATGAGCAAAAGTACATTAGAGTACAGCATTTGTCAAAACATGACAGGCCGTTGGCTCAGGGTAGCAAAAAGTGCAGCTTATTGGTCTCAGCGTACACAGGAACAATCGAGTCAAATTCAAAACTTACGAAAACTTACGAAAACTTACGAAAACTTACTTGACTCAATCGAGTCAAGTTCAAAATTTACGGTGACAGAAGGAAAAGTGCCACCAAAACCTCATCCCTAGATATGGGGAAAGCGGACTTCAGGCTGCTCAGGGAACTAGTCAGCAAGGTCCCCTGGGAAACTGCTCTTGAAGGCCTCGATGTCCACCAGTGCTGGTCATCCTTTAAGCGATGCCTCCTAGAAGCACAAGATCAGGCAATTCCTAAATATCGCAAGTCAGGCAGGCGGGGCAGGAGGCCGGCGTGGCTGACCAGGAACATTCTAATGGAGATTAGGCGGAAACAGAGAGTGTTTCCCTACTGGAAGGAGGGCCAGGTGTCATGGAAAGAATACAGGGATGCTGTTTGTGTTTGTAGGGAGAAAGTTCATGTGGCCAAAGCACACCTAGAGTTGAAGCTGGCTGTGTCTGTGAGAGAAAATATAAAGGGTTTTTTTAGATATGTGAATGGAAAAAGGAGAACTAAAGAATACATAGGGCCGCTCCTTGATAGGGAAGGTCTCCTCACAGACGATGACATAGGCAAAGCAGAGACGCTTAACGCCTTCTTTGCCTCTGTCTTCAATGCCGATGATGGGCTTCGGGACCCAGGGTGCCCTGAGCTGGAGGACCGGGACGGTGGGGATGACAAACTCCCAACCGACCCTGAACATGTGCGGGATTTGCTACTCCACCTGGATCCCTACAAGTCCATGGGTTTGGATGGGATTCATCCCTGGGTGCTGAAAGAGCTGGCGGACGTCATCGCGGAACCTCTCTCAATTATTTTTCAACGATCCTGGGAATTTGGAGAGGTCCCGGTAGACTGGAAGCTGGCAAATGTTGTGCCGATTTTCAAGAAGGGTCAGAAAGAAGACCCTAGCAATTACAGGCCTGTCAGTCTCACGTCAGTGCCTGGTAAAATCATGGAGAAGATGGTTCTCGAACTTATTGAGGCGCACCTGGGGGACAAAGCAGTCATTGGTCCCAGCCAGCATGGGTTTGTGAAGGGTAGGTCCTGCCTAACTAACCTGATTTCCTTTTATGATAAGATCACCCGTATGGTGGACCAAGGGAAACCAGCTGATGTGATTTTTTTGGACTTCAGCAAGGCTTTTGACACGGTTTCCCATAGGATCCTACTGGACAAAATGTCCACCATACAGCTAAATAAAAACATCATACTATGGGTGAGCAATTGGCTAACGGGCAGGGCCCAAAGGGTTATGGTAAATGGGGCTGCATCAGGCTGGCGGGCGGTCACCAGTGGGGTCCCTCAAGGCTCCATTTTAGGGCCGGTACTTTTCAATATTTTTATAAACGATCTGGATGCAGGAATAGAAGGTATTTTGAGCAAGTTTGCTGATGACACCAAACTTGGAGGAGTTGTGGACTCGAATGAGGGTGGAAAGGCCTTGCAGAGGGATCTGGACAGGTTGGAGAGCTGGGTGATCACCAACCGCATGAAGTTCAATAAGAGCAAGTGCCGGGTCCTGCACCTGGGACGGGGAAACCCTGGCTACACGTACAGACTGGGTGATGAGACGCTGGAGAGCAGCCTAGAAGAGAGGGATCTGGGGGTCATCGTAGACAGCAAGTTGAATATGAGCCAGCAGTGTGCCCTGGCAGCCAGGAGGGCCAACCGTGTCCTGGGGTGCATCAAGCACGGCATCGCTAGTAGGTCAAGGGAGGTGATTGTCCCGCTCTACTCTGCGCTGGTGCGGCCTCACCTCGAGTACTGTGTGCAGTTCTGGGCACCACAGTATAAAAAGGACATGAAACTGTTGGAGAGTGTCCAGAGGAGGGCTACGAAGATGGTGAAAGGCCTGGATGGGAAGACGTACGAAGAACGGCTGAGGTCACTGGGCCTGTTCAGCCTGGAGAAGAGGAGGCTGAGGGGAGACCTCACCACAGTCTACAACTTCCTCGTAAGGGGGTGTCGAGAGGCAGGAGACCTTTTCTCCATTAACACCAGTGACAGGACCCACGGGAACGGGGTTAAGCTGAGGCAGGGGAAATTTAGGCTTGACATCAGGAGGGGGTTCTTCACAGGGAGGGTGGTTGCACACTGGAACAGGCTCCCCAGGGAAGTGGTCACTGCACCGAGCCTGTCTGAATTGAAGACTGTGCACTTAGTCACATGGTCTAAACTTTTGGGTAGACCTGTGCGGTGTCAAGAGTTGGACTTGATTATCCTTAAGGGTCCCTTCCAACTCAGGATATTCTAGGATTCTATGATTCTATGAGTCCCCACCTGGTCACAGAGCCTAGCCGTGGTGTCTCCACTCTGCTCTACGCTCTATACTGTTCCTTAGAGCTAGCACACCAGGTTCCCCCAGCGCAATAGCATCCAAGGTTGGAAGCCTAGGGAACGCTCAGGTAATGCAGCTATGCCCTACCCTGAAAGCCTTTTCAATGCTGTGCATTTTCTTTAAAATGTGAATGTTAGTTTTATTTTCCTAGTTACTTCAGGCAATTGCACCACAGGCAGGTGCTGAGCTCTGCTCTCTGGGGACAGTGACAGGACCCGAGAGAACGGCACGGAGCTGAGACAGGGGAGGCTGAGGCTGGGTGTTAGGAAAAGGTTTTTCACTGAGAGAGTGGTTGGGCACTGGGACAAGCTGCCCAGGGCATTGGGCATGGCTCCAAGCCTGCAGGAAGTCAAGACAAGTCAAGCGTTTGCACAACGCTCTAACATTCTCTGGTATCGGGCGGTTCTGTGTGGAGCCTGGCGTTTGACTCAATGATCCTTGTGGGTCTTGTGTGGGAAAGGAATTTGCAGGTGGCTTTGCACTATTGCACACATTCCTGAATTAGAGATAATGAAGAAATAATCGTAGAATCGTAGAATATCCTGAGTTGGAAGGGACCCATAACGTTCAAGTCCAACTGCTGGCACCGCACAGGTCTACCCAAAAGTTTAGACCATGTGACTAAGTGCACAGTCCAATCGCTTCTTCAATTCAGACAGGCTCGATGCAGTGACCACTTCCCTGGGGAGCCTGTTCCAGTGTGCAACCACCCTCCCTGTGAAGAACCCCCTCCTGATGTCAAGCCTAAATTTCCCCTGCCTCAGCTTAACCCCGTTCCCGTGGGTCCTGTCACTGGTGTTAATGGAGAAAAGGTCTCCTGCCTCTCCACTCCGCCTCGCAAGGAAGTTGTAGACTGCGATGAGGTCCCCCCTCAGCCTCCTCTTCTCCAGGCTGCACAGGCCCAGTGCCCTCAGCCGCTCCTCATATGTCTTCCCCTCTAGGCCTTTCCACCCTCATCCGAGTCCACAACTCCTCCAAGTTTGGTTTCGTCGGCAAATTTCCTCAAAACACCTTCTAGTCCTACATCCAAATCATTTATAAAAACATTGAAGAGGACTGGCCCTAAAATGGAGCCTTGAGGGACCCCACTAGTGACCATCCGCCAGCCAGATGTGGCCCCATTTACCACAACCCTTTGAGCCCTGCCCGTCAGCCAGCTGCTCACTCATCAATGTTTTTGTTAAGTTGTATGCTGGGCATTTTGTCCAGTAGGATCCTACGGGAAACCGTGTCAAAAGCTTTGCTGAACTCCAAAAAGATCACATCAGCTGGTTTCCCTTGATCAACTAGATGGGTGACTTTATCATAAAAGGAAATCAAATTTGTTAGGCAGCACCTACCCCTCATGAACCCATGGTGGCTGGGACCAATGACTGCATTGTCCCCCAGGTGCGCTTCAATAACTTCAAGGATCATCTTCTCCATAATTTTACCAGGCACTGACGTGAGACTGACAGGCCTGTAATTGCTAGGGTCTTCTTTCTTATTACACTTCTTGAAAATTGGCACGACATTTGCCAGCTTCCAGTGTACTGGGACCTCTCCAGATTCCCAAGATCGTTGAGAAATAATTGAGAGAGGTCCCGCAATGACGTCAGCCAGCTCTTTAAGCACCCTGGGATGAATTCAAGCCGGACCCATGGAGTTGCACGGATCCATGTGGAGCAGTAAATCCCGCACACGTTCAGGGGCGGTTGGGAGTCCCAGCTCAGGGCACCCTGGGTCCCAAAGCCCATCATCAATGTTGAAGATGGAGGCGAAGAAGGCATTAAACGTGTCTGCTTTGCCTATGTCATTTTCTTCTGTGAGGAGACCTTCCCCAACAAGTAGCTTTTTTTTCTTTGGTTCTCCTTTTTTGATGGATACCCATCAATGCTTTCTTTGGTTCTCCTTTTTCTGTTCACATATCTAAAAAAAACTTTTTTATTGTCTCCCACAGACATGGCCAGCTTCAACTCTAGTTGGGCTTTGGCCACACCAATTTTCTCCCTACAAACAAGGAGCAGCTGAGGGAGCTGGGCTTGTTCAGCCTAGAGAAGAGAATGCTCAGGGGATGACCTTATCACTCTCAACAGGTAACTTAAAGAAGGCTGTAGCGAGGTGGGGGTTGGTGTGTGCTCCCACATGCCTGGTGACAGGATGAGGGGGAATGGGCTTAAGTTGCGCCAGGGGAGTTTTAGGTTGGATGTTAGGAAGAACTTCTTTACTGAAAGAGTTGGAATGGGCTGCCCAGGGAAGTGGTTGAGTCACCATCTCTGGAGGTCTTTAAAAGATGTTTAGATGTAGAGCTTAGGGATATGGTTTAGTGGAGGACTTGTTAGTGTTAGGTCAGAGGTTGGACTTGATGATCTTGAGGTCTCTTCCAACCTAGAAATTCTGTGATTCTGTGAAACCCTAATAGCATCCCTGTATTCCTTCCTCGTCGCCTGACCCTCCTTCCAGCAGTCGTACACTTTCTTTTTTCACCTAAGCTCCAGTAGAAGATCCCTGGTCAGCCAGGCCGGCCTTCTGCCCCGCCTGCCTGACTTCCGATATTTTGGAATTGCCTGATCTTGTGCTTTTAGGAGGCAGTGCTTAAAGACTGACCAGTACTGATGGACGCCAATGCCTTCAAAAGCAGTTTTGCAGGGGACCTTGCTGACTACTTCCCCGAGCAGCCTGAAGTCTGCTTTCCCCATATCTAGGGCCGAAGTTTGGTGGCAGTTTTCCTTCTGTAACCATGAATTTTAAACCTTACCACTTCATGGTCACCAGTTGGCCACCAATGGCCACCACTTGCCACGTCTCCCACAAGCCCCTCTCTGTTCTCCAGCAATAGGTCTAGGAGGGCACCTTTCCTAGTTGGCTCCCTTTGCACCTGCACCAAGAGGTTATCGTCTAGGTGCTCTATGAACCTCCTGGACTTGCTCATGTCAGCTGTGTGGTGATCCCAATTGACGTCTGGCAAGTGGAAATCCCCCATAAGGACAAGGGGAGTTGATCTCGAGGCATCTCTTAGTTCCGCAAAGAACAATTCATCGGCGTTGTCATCCTGGCCACGTGGTCTGTAATAGACTCCCACAACGACATCCCCTTTATTTGTTCATCCCTTAATCCTTACCCAGAAGCTCTCAACTTTGCCATTGCCCACTTGAAGTTCCACACAGTCCAGCCCATGCTTCACATAGATCGCCACCCCGCCACCTCGCCTACCCCGCCTGTCCCTCCTGAAGGGCCTGTAACCATCTATTGCAACACACCAGCCACAGGACTCATCCAACCTGGTTATGCTTATGCCAATGAAGTCGTAGCTGTGGGACAGGGCCAAGACTTCTAGCTCATCCATTTGATTCCTCATAGTGCCTGCGTTTGTGTAGAAGCACTTCAAATGCGCCTCCCTACACGCAGCGCCTTGTGGAGCTGACCGCAGGACCTCACTAGCACACCGTCCCTCTGATTCTAGCGCACCATCCCTCAGCTCATCAGCGGCATGTCTGGTTTTATCCCCTTCCTCCTTCGACTCTAGTTTAAAGCCCTATCTATCAGCCCTGCCAACTCCTGAGCAAAAATCCTTACCCCTCTCTGAGAGAGTGTGGTGGTTTTACTTGGGTGGGCAGCCGAGCTTCACCACAACCGCTCGCAAAAAGTACCTTCTCCCCCATCTACCCTCTTCCACCTCCTCCCCCCGAGCAGTGCAGGGGAACGAAGGAACGGGGGTTATGGTCAGTCTACAGTGCTTCTTCGCCGCCGCTCCTTCTCGGTCACTCTCATCCCTTGTGCTGTGGGATCCCTCCCACGGGATGCAGTCCTTGCTGAACTGATCCGGAGTGGGCTTCCCACAGGCAGCAGCTCTTCCAGAACTGCTCCAGATATGGGTCTGTAGCACGGGGTCCATCCCTCAGGAGCAAACTGCTCCAACCTGGGTCCCCCACGGGCAGCAGCTCCTGCCAGGTCACCTGCTCCTGCGTGGGCTCCTCTCCACGGGCTACAGGTGTGGCCCGGAATCTGCTCTGGCAGCGGTCTTCCACGGGCCGCAGCCTCCATCGGTGCAGGTCCACCTGCTCCACCGTGGGCTCCTCCACGCGCTGCAGCGTGGAACCCTGCTCCACCGTGGTGCTCCATGAGGCTGCAGGCAGACAACCTGCTTCACCAGGCTCCTCACCACAGGCCGCAGGGGACTTCTGCTCTGGTGCCTGGAGCACCTCTCCCCCTCCTTCTACACTGACCTTGGCACCTGCAAGGCTGTTCCTCACTCCCTTCACTCTCCCGGCTGCTGTGTGGCGCAGCGTTTTTTTCCCTGTCTTAAATATGCTCTCACAGAGGCGCAAAACAACATCACTTATTGGCTCAGCTCTGGAAAACAATGGGGCCCTTCCCAAACATGGGGCAGCTTCTAGATCTTTCTCACAGAAACCACCCCTATGGCCCCCTGCTACCAAAACCTTGCCACGTAAACCCACTACACAGAGAAAATCAACAAATTCCAGTCACACTGAGATTGGAAATACGAAATTCAATGACATCTTTAGTAGTAGTAGTAGTAGTAGTAGTATTTAATTTGGAAACCTAAATTTCCACTCCAGTGACTGTTTGACAATTAAGTGTCCTAGGTGCAACCTTGCAATGCGAGCCATTTAGTAGAGAAGAAGCATAGGTGTAGAATGAATTTCAAGGGGAAATGCCTGTTTTGTAAGGGGGTTGCAAACTCAGGGCCATGTTTGTATTGTGTATCAAGGTACTGCTGAGCTCTGGCAGCTTCCCAGCTCTGTGGTGTTGCGGTGCCCATCAGCAAGGCCTGCAAAGCAAGTGAGCTACTACTTCCAATTGCATCAGCTTGCCTTTGCTATGGGCTAACTTTACTCCCACAGTCATGAACCAAATCTCAGCTGATGCATTTACTGGCCTGTGTGAAGCTGACCACAAACGTAAGCCCTTAGACACTTGCAAAATGTGTCCACCAACCTCAGTGAGAACAAAGATGTCCATTGAAGAGGACCTACAGAGCGGCTCCACAGGAAGAGCTCTCCTAGAAAAATAAATGAACAAGATCTCTGTAAGAGCGTGATTTTCCTCCAAAATGACGGTCTCTTCTCTGAATCAATGGAGCCAGCTGAAAAAGTGGAGTTAGAAAACCTAGGAAAGGAAGCTTTTTCAGGAGGTAAAGACTTCATGGCTGTGTTATAAAACCATGCTCCATCTTCTGTAGTTGCTGTCATGTACAGCCAAGTGTTTCCCTCTCTCCATCAATGAGATTGCCCAAGATGTGCCTCAGCACGGGACCATGCTGAGCTCCCTCTTCCCAACATATGGCTGTGGGCAGCTCACCAGCCCAGCCATGAGCTACCAGTGATCTCCCAAGCAGAGATCTTGAGGACTTTTTATTTCTAGGGTTTGTCACCATGTAACGGGTATGCTTCCTCCAAAGCTTTGCATGTCACATTGCAACTTTTCTTGTTTTAACCTCACAGAATTGTGTCTCCACAGAGCAAAGAGCCTTTCTGGGGTCAACATTTCCCCCAAAGGAAATACTCAGATTTCCAGTCCTGTGTCTTCACTGTGAACATCACTGCTCTTGCCATTAAGCAGAAGGTTTTGGTGCTTCAGTGTGAGGTGTTCCCTCTGTTCCAGGGTTTTGTATATTCCCTTCCTACCCATTTTAGTTACTCAACACCCTCTTCGAAGTCTTGTCTGCATCTCGGTTTTGAATGACCAGCCTGATTGACGAGGGGAAGAGCAGCGGCTGCTGTCTACCTGGACTTCAGGAAGGCCTTTGTCACTGTCTTCCTGACTGACAGAAAGGGATCTGGGGGTCCTGGAGGACAGCAAGCTGAACAAGAGCCAGGCGTGTGCTTTTGCCACAAAGAAGGCCAATGATATCCTGGGCTCCCCAGTACAAGAGACACAGAACTACTGGAGAGAGT
The DNA here is from genome assembly GCF_965140915.1 of Aythya marila. Lineage (NCBI taxonomy): Eukaryota > Metazoa > Chordata > Aves > Anseriformes > Anatidae > Aythya > Aythya marila. The sequence continues at coordinate 169,981 of NW_028137456.1, read as the reverse complement.
TCATGAAGGGGCCCCGAAGGTGATGAAATGCTAAGAGATATAGGACCCTAGCTTAGAAGAAAGAAGGCCCGGGGTGGATCTTATCAACATATATACCTGAAGGGAGGGTGCAAGGAAAATGGAACCATGCTCTTCTCAGTGATGTCCAGTAATAGGACAAGAGACAGTGGCACAAACTAAAATACAAGTGGTTCTGCCTGAATGTCAGAAAATCCTTCTGTACTGTGTGGGTGATGGAACAGGGGAACAGGTTGCCCAGTGAGGTTGTGAAGTCTTGCATTGTCTGGATTTAACCTGGCAAAACTGCAGCTGCTTGTCATAGAGATCCCTTTTTGTGCCAGCATTCCCCCCACACAGAGGATATTCTTATATGTAATCCTGTTGCTTCAGTGTTTTTCTTTTAAGCCATTAGACCTTCAATTTTTTTGTGGGTCTAGAATCAGAACACGCTGCAGCAATACTGCCCTGACCAGACGCAGCAAATAGGAGGTGGAGTGGAGAATGGCAGGCAGGGTGCCACAACCCCGGGAGGTACCTGGGAACTTCTGGTGGCCTTTGGTGGAGTGCTTTACAAATGGCACTGTGAAAATCAGGCACCAGCAACAGCAACTTGAGTCCATGTTAGGTCAGAAAAAAAAAGAAAGGATTGCATAAGGAAGACGCACCTGCAAAAATGATTCAAGCTAGAGGTGGTGAAGGAACAACATTTCACCCACACAGCAAGAACCTAACAGCTTGCAGAAGGAAAAACTTCTCCTTTCTGTTCATCAAAATCAAACCAGCCAAGTCCTTCCCTTGTTTAATGTCTTCCTACATCGAGTCCTAGTTAAGGGTTTCAATAATGCAGTTGCAGAATGGTTCCTCAGATAATCTTGCACCTGCAGGGGCTGCTCAGGGACCCCTCCTAGTCCTTGGCACATGGGTTGAGCTCCTGCCAGGCAGTGGTGCTGGCAGTGAGGGCTAGGACACTCTGTGTCCCATCAGGGGCACCACACCTGTGGAGAAGGTAAGAGGCTGAAAAGGCTTTTCTGAGCCTGAGCCCTGCTCAGGGCTCCATCAGCTTCAAGGGCAGACCCAGTCCTACAGGGCCATTTGATTCTTGCTTTGTGGGAAAGATCACAGGAGGCTGTGGGATGGTGCATGAGACAGTCAGCTCATCTTGTTTCTCGTGCTACACGCTCGTCGTGAGCAGCTGCCTTTGCTTCATGCTGGCAGCGACACAGGAGATTTCTTGCTGTCCCTGGCTGGCACCAGCATTATGGCACCTTCCACCACGGGCCTTGAGGAAGGCCATCAGAGGCATCTCAACCACCAAGAAGGTGGTCAAGAAGGTGCTGCCTTGGATGGTCCCTTCTGGGGTCCCATTTGCAGCCATAGGCAGCCCTGAGGACATGGGGGATCCCGTAAGCTGTCATGATCCTTCCCTCCACTGAGCAGCAGAGGACAAAACAAAGCCCTGACCCAGAGAATCCCACTGGTTTGGAGCCAACTTTTATCCCTGGTGGTTCCATGGGCTGTAGGATTTCTAATTGTAATTTCCTTCTGTCACTGAAACTGATAGAAAACAAACACCAAGTATGAAAGGCAGTGGTCTATGGGGGACAAAGTTTTGACTCCAAATGCAGGGGCACGTGGTTTCTAACCCTAAAGTAAGGTTAGAGGCAGACACCCCCAGCTGCAGACAGCTAATGGGAATGTCAGTTCTCTGGTCCAGAGACTCAGCTGTTGGATGCTGCTTCTCAACAAGGTATTTAATGCCATTTCATCCATAGAATTTTAGAATCATAGAATGTCTTGAGTTGGAAAGGACCCTAAAGATAATTTAACTCCAACCCCCCTGCCACAGACAGGGACATCTCCCATTAGATCAGGCTGGCCAAAGTCCCATCCAGCCTGGCCTTGAACACCTCCAGGGATGGGGCATCCACAGCTTCTCTGGCAACCTGTTCCAGTGCCATCTACCAGACTAACTTCTTACCGGGGGAATAAGCAAACAGTTCTAAGCAAATAAATGAATAAATAAAATCTTTTCTAGAGCAAATCATTCCAGAATCAAGATTGAAGTGTTACCCATTTGTAAATGTGACAAAATCTTGCAACACTTCTGTACTGAGTCTGTCTGGGAAGGACTTCTTTGTCTTCACAGCAGCTTCTATGGTGCTGTGTGTCCTTCTTCTTCCACTTTTCCTTTGCTTAATAATTTTTATCTCAACGCACAACTTTTGTTGCTTTCCTTCTCTCCTCAGTGCCACGGGATGTGGTTGTGTGGTGCTTAGCTGCCTACTGGGGCTAACCAACAGCGTCACAGTCCAGTGTTGCTCTTGCTGACCCAGCCGGAGGCTGCTCAGGAAGAACCACTTGCTCCTTGCATGCTGTGATGATAAATATTTCCCCAGCTCTTTGTATCACCCCTAAAAAAGACTGGCACCCCACATGTGCATTCGGCATGCTTGTTCCCATTATATATTTTTGACAGAGGAAGATATTTGTAGAGGGACTGTCCATGAGCAGTGGCCCAGATCTTGTTCTACGCTGCTGTCCCTTCTTTGGGGAATCCATTTCTTGTGGTTCCAGGGGAAGGACTGGAGCTCAGCCCAGCTCCTACAGCTCCCTCTCAGCTCTGTCCTGCAGGTTTGGGCAGTGGGGGGGTTCACAGAGCAATGCTGTCATTTGTCCATGAAGTCTACGGTAAAGGTGGCGTAGTGATGAATGCACCTTCCAAGGACCACTCGCTGGAATGGAGCTGGTCTTACGAGATATGATTTAGTAGCTTAGTGGGTAGTATTGGTGATAGGAAGACAGTTGGACTAGGTGATCTTGATCTTGATCTTGAAAGGTTGTCCTTTCCAACCCTATGTTTCTATGATTCTACGATTCTATGACAACCTTTGAGAAGTTGTCAGGATGTCCTACTCCTAGCAGAGCACTGGATAACTAAACCCAGTCCCAGAGAGCTTGAGTAGATATTCTCGCCGATACTGGAAGTATTTGTGATCAGGCCATCTGTCCAGAGGCTTGTTCTGTGCACATGGTCTGTTTATGAGCTGGTCACCCACACGCTCTACACAGTCAGCACAGGGACCCACCCGCCACCCCCCGCTGCCCCCCACCCCGTGGGGTGCCCCCACCCCGAGGCGCCCCCAAACCACCCCCAGCATCCACAGCCCCCCCCCCACGACCGCAGCTGCCCACGTGGCCATAGCAGATCGCAGGTGGGATGGCGAGCGGGACGTTTGGGGTGGGGGGGAGGGGGTCACGCGATGGGGGGGGAAACTGGGACACCCAGAGGGGGAACTGGGAGTGCCTGGGGGTGTCACCAGAGCACTCAGCAGAGGCCAAGTGGTGTCAGGGGGACCCGGGTAGTGGGGCTGAGGGCCTCCCCTCCCCCCCCCCCGGAGGACCCCCTTTTTGGGGGGGGGGGCTGGGGGTAGCCGTGTGACCCCGGCCCCGCGGTGCCGGTCCCCAGAGTTCAGGGAGGCGTTCTCGCTCTTCGACAAGGACGGCGACGGCACCATCACCACCGAGGAGCTGGGCACCGTCATGCGCTCCCTGGGCCGGAACCCCACCGAGGCCGAGCTGCAGGACATGATCAAGGAGGTAGACACCGACGGTGAGCCCCCCTGCACCCCCCCCCCGGAGGACCCCCTTTTTGGGGGGGTGCTGGGGGCAGCCGTGTGACCCCGGCCCCGCGGTGCCGGTCATGAAGAGGACAGTGCACAGCAGCCTTCTCCCACTCTACTTTCGCATGAGAGACCAGAGTGAGAGCGTAGCAAAGGTACAGATCTCAGAGCTGAGCAGTTACGTGGGCAAGGCTGTGTGGACACCACAGGGTTGCTCTGGGGGATCTCTGGCCGGCAGCGTGAGCTGCCTCCGATGGTGGCCGCCCCGTGGCCTTGCCTTGGCCACTGAACCCAGTGCACGCTGTCCCCCACCACAGCCTCCCATAACGCGCTGGGAAAGGCTCGCAGCTCTGCCAAGAGGAGGGGACAGAGGGTCCCCCAAGGCTGTGGTGCTACCTCCCAACCTCTGCTGCTCCGCAGGCCTCTGGGGAAGCTCTCGCCACGGCTGCAGAGTTTCTGCAACGCAAAGAGCTCAAGCGCGTGGCCCAGACAGAACAGACGTGGAGGATCGGGGAGTGCTTGGTAAGGACCCAACTTGGTTTGCCCCAGCTGGGCAAACGTGCCCGGCCAGAGCCCGCTGCCTGCAGCCGCATCCTCGCTCCCTTCCTGCCAGCACAGAGCCCCAGGGGGCTCTTCTGCAGGCCCCTCTGCCCTCCCTGCCCCCAGGATGCTGGAGGAGACCCTGGAGAGGCTGTGCAAGCCCCGTGACCTTGCGTTCTCTCTCTCTCCAGCTGCAGCAGGACAGAGGCAGAGTAGAAGAATACCTGCAGCAGAGCCAGCCCTACCTGCAGGACACGCAGACCCTTTTGCGACTTGAGGCCGTCAGATTCATTGGTGAGCCCAGCCCCTGGGTCCCTCTTGGGGCAGCCTTTGGCAGCCCCAGGCACTGCCCTGGCAGTGAGGCACAGCCCTGTTGCCCCCAGAGTCCCCCGACTGGGCCCTTGCTCCAGGGTGCAGGAGGGGGCACAGCCTGGCTGGCCAGGCCAGGGGCTGCGCTGCTGGGAGCGTGCTGGGGAGTGGGGCTCTGATGGGATCTCTGTGTCTAGGTCTTGCTGCGCGCTACTGCAAGGACCAGAGCGAGGAGAAGCTGAATGAAATCCTCAGCGGTGAGTGAGGGCAGTGGGGGGTGTGCTAGGGCTGGGGGGACAGCGGCAGAGGCCCCCGTGCCTTGCCCTGCTCCAGGGAAATGCTGAGGAAGGCGGAAGAGCAATGCAGGCATAGGAACGAGGGAGAGGAGACGGGGTGGCCTGTGGTGTCAGGGAATGGCCTCCCAGCCTGGAGCTGGGCAGTGCCGCTGAAAGGGTTGAGTGTCCCTGAGGAAGAGTCAGGGGAAAGGGCAGTAAGGCTGACAGAAGGTGGGAGCCTGTTGTAGAGCACGCAACCAGGACGAAGAGGGAGATGAAACAGCCTACAAGCAGCTAGGAGCAGGGTCATGATTGCTAGCCCTTGCTCTCATGGGGAAGCACAATAGCGAGAGGGAAGAGTCCAGGAGACTGGACTGGAACCCCACCGAGGCCAAGCTGCAGGACATGATCAAGGAGGTGGACACCGACGGTGAGCGCCCCTGCGCCACCCCCCCGGAGGACCCCCTTTTTGGGAGGGGGGGGCTGGGGGCAGCCGTGTGACCCCGGCCCCGCGGTGCCGGTCCCCAGAGTTCAGGGAGGCGTTCTCGCTCTTCGACAAGGACGGCGACGGCACCATCACCACCGAGGAGCTGGGCACCGTCATGCGCTCCCTGGGCCGGAACCCCACCGAGGCCGAGCTGCAGGACATGATCAAGGAGGTGGACACCGACGTTGAGCCCCCCTGCGCCCCCCCCCGGAGGACCCCCTTTTTGGGGGGGGGGCTGGGGGCAGCCGTGTGACCCCGGCCCCGCGGTGCCGGTCATGAAGAGGACAGTGCACAGCAGCCTTCTCCCACTCTACTTTCGCATGAGAGACCAGAGTGAGAGCGTAGCAAAGGTACAGATCTCAGAGCTGAGCAGTTACGTGGGCAAGGCTGTGCGGACACCACAGGGTTGCTCTGGGGGATCTCTGGCCGGCAGCGTGAGCTGCCTCCGATGGTGGCCGTCCCGTGGCCTTGTCTTGGCCACTGAACCCAGTGCACGCTGTCCCCCACCACAGCCTCCCATAACGCGCTGGGAAAGGCTCGCAGCTCTGCCAAGAGGAGGGGACAGAGGGTCCCCCAAGGCTGTGGTGCTACCTCCCAACCTCTGCTGCTCCGCAGGCCTCTGGGGAAGCTCTCGCCACGGCTGCAGAGTTTCTGCAACGCAAAGAGCTCAAGCGCTTAGCCATGACAGAACAGACGTGGAGGATCGGGGAGTGCTTGGTAAGGACCCAACTTGGTTTGCCCCAGCTGGGCAAACGTGCCCGGCCAGAGCCCGCTGCCTGCAGCCGCATCCTCGCTCCCTTCCTGCCAGCACAGAGCCCCAGGGGGCTCTTCTGCAGGCCCCTCTGCCCTCCCTGCCCCCAGGATGCTGGAGGAGACCCTGGAGAGGCTGTGCAAGCCCCGTGACCTTGCGTTCTCTCTCTCTCCAGCTGCAGCAGGACAGAGGCAGAGTAGAAGAATACCTGCAGCAGAGCCAGCCCTACCTGCAGGACACGCAGACCCTTTTGCGACTTGAGGCCGTCAGATTCATTGGTGAGCCCAGCCCCTGGGTCCCTCTTGGGGCAGCCTTTGGCAGCCCCAGGCACTGCCCTGGCAGTGAGGCACAGCCCTGTTGCCCCCAGAGCCCCCCGACTGGGCCCTTGCTCCAGGGTGCAGGAGGGGGCACAGCCTGGACTGGAACCCCACCGAGGCCGAGCTGCAGGACATGATCAAGGAGGTGGACACCGACGGTGAGCCCCCCTGCGCCACCCCCCCGGAGGACCCCCTTTTTGGGGGGGGGGCTGGGGGCAGCCGTGTGACCTCGGCCCCGCAGTGCCGGTCCCCAGAGTTCAGGGAGCCGTTCTCGCTCTTCGACAAGGATGGCGACGGCACCATCACCGCCGAGGAGCTGGGCACCGTCATGCGCTCCCTGGGCCGGAACCCCACCGAGGCCGAGCTGCAGGACATGAGGGCTCAGGACCGGGTGGCCGTGGCCACGGTGGCCTCACGGCCGTGTCCCCACCGGCCCCAGGACGGGGACGGGTACATCAGCGTGGCAGAACTGCAGCAGGTGATGACCAACCTGGGGGAGAAGCTGACGCACGACGAGGCGGACGAGATGATCCGCGAGGCCGACATGGACGGGGACGGGCGGGTCAACTATGAGGGTGAGCGCTGGCGCTGCCCGCGGGGTACCCGTGCCACTGGTGTCACATCACGGGGCGTTGCTGTCACCCCACGGGGCACTCGCTGTCACCCGCGGGCCCCTCAGGCCAGGACACTGCTACATCCCCCAGCTCCGTGTCCCCTGTCCCAGCAGGATAGGGTCTTGTGTCCCCTGTCACCCCTCGCAGAACCCTTTGTCCTGGTGCTGCTGGCACAGACCACCACGTGTCCCTTGTCACCAAGGGATCGGCCCCCCCCGTGTCCTCCCGTTGTCCCCATGGGGCACCCCCATGCCTGCTCTGTCCCCGTCCCTATAGACTCCACGTTTTCCCATTCCCGTTCCCATTCCCTCAGTCTTTGCTGTGTTCCTGTCCCCCCGCCATGTCCCCAACCCCTGCTGTGTCCCCGCTGCGTCCCTGTCCCCTCTGAGCATCCCCTTCTCTCCCGGCAGAGTTCGTGCAGATGATGACGGCCAAGTGAGAGGGGGGGGCACGAGGCCACCAGGGCCCCCTTGCTGCCAATGCCTGTCCCCACCGTTTGGGGGCACCCACAGGGGCTTTATAGGGAGGGGGGGAACCCCAACAGGACAGAGGGACCCTCTATCCTCCATAGGGGCTTTGGAAGGGGATGTGGGGGGACCGCGTTTCCCCACGGGGGGCTTGGGAGGAACCCGGGGGGGGGGGGGGGCGGGGTGCCTCCCATGTCCCTATGGAGGGTTTGAGAGGTCCGGGGCAGATCCAGGGTCCCCCTCCCAAAACACGGCAGGACCCTTTATTGTCCCAGGAGAACATTTGGGGACATTTCAGGGTGATCTGGGGGTCTCAGGAGGCCTGGGGATCCCTGGGCGTGGGGGACTGGGACCAGGCCGTAGTTTTGGGGTATTTTGGGGGGATTTGGAGGACCCTAACACCCATCCCCCTATTTGGGCGCTGTCGTGGGCGGCCAAAGCTGTGAAATAAAGCACTGGTTTTGCAGTACTCACAGCCTTAACGAGGTGCTGTAATGAGGGGCCTTAATGAGGATCCAGGCAATGGGGACACCCCGCCACGGGGTGTTGGGGGGGGGGCTCTGCTCTGCGTTCTGGGTGGGTTTGGGAGTGTTTCTGTGGGCACACAGCTTCGGTGCAGGGCGGGGGAATGGGGCGGTTTTGGGGGGCTTGGACGCGAATGGGCAGCTCCAGGGGGTGGTGGGGAGCTTGGGGGCTGAGTTTGGCAGCACTGGGAGGGTACTGGGGGGCAGTGGGAGCATGGTGGGGGAGCTCTAGGCAATGCTGGTGGTGTTCTAGGCAGTGTTGGGGGGATACTATGAGCACACTGGGGGACTGTGGGCAGTACTGCAGTCAATGGTGGAGTTCTGAGGGGTTCTGGGTGCTACTGGGGTGCACTGGGAGGATACTGGGGGGGCTTCCAGGCAGTACTGGCAGGCACTGGGAGGGTACTGTGAACTCTGGGGAGTACTGGGCAGTACTGGGGGGTATTGGCCCACCAAGTACCTACTGGATGGTGCTGGCACGACCACCTCCAGAGCTCCAGGGACGGAGCATCCACGGCTCTGGACAACCTCCCCACCCTGGCAGTGAAGAATTACGTCCTCGTGTCTAACCTAACTCTCCCCTCCTGCAGTTTAAACCCATTCCCTCTCGCCCCATCGCTGCCTGCCCAAGCAAAGGGTTGCTCTCCATCTTTTTTATGAGCCCCCTTTACGTACTGGAAGGCCGCAGGGAGATCCCCTGTGGATCTCTCTTCAGCAGAAGATCCCCTGTGGCCTGTGGAGAGGCCCTTGGTGGAGCAGGCTGTTCCCCTGCACCCATGGGTCCCACATGGAGCAGATCTCCACGCTGCAGCCCGTGGAGGAGCCCCCGGTGGAGCAGGCCCTGGGCTGGTGCTGCAGCCCGTGGAGAAGAAGGGCACCTGGATGCTGGGGGTGCTGGGAGCCCAACCCAGCATGGCCTCGCCCCGGCTTGGGAGGGAGCTTAGAGGGGGCCCAGATCCTGCTGCCTCAGCACCCTCAGAGTATAGAATTTGTTGCTAATTGAATACCTAATTGAAATCTACCCTCCGTTAGCTTAAACCTGTTAGGCCTTGTCCTGTCACAGCACTCCTGAGAAAGAGTCCCTCCCCAGCTATCCTGTCGGCCAGGCCCACCTCTAGGTACAGGAAGGCCGCTCTAAGGGCCCCCTGGAGCCTCCTCTTCTCCAGGCTGAAGAAGCCCAGCTCTCTCAGCCTGTCCTAGGGGAGGTGCTCCAGGCCTCTGATCTGCATCAGGGCCTCCTCTGGACCTGCTCCAGCAGGGCCGTGTGTCTCTCGTGCTGGGGGCCCTTCCTCTCCTCGCTCCTGCCTTCAGCCCCTCACTGCAGCACTGCTCGCTCTTCTCCATTGCTAGATGCCTGGTTATGGGATTTTGGCAAAGAGGAAGCCAAGAACTTCATCCAGATTTTTGTCAGCACAGAGAAGGTAAGGGCAGCCACTTCTGTCGTGGCTGTGCTGGTGTGTCCTGACGGGGCCCTGGCCCTGCTGCCAGGCAGCAGGAGCGCTGCTGGCTGGGCAGAGCTGCTGCCCTCTGTGTGTCTCAGACAGCACCGCACGTCGCAGCACTCCAGTGCTGTGGGCTCTGGTTCTCCCCCCTCACGCTCCCCGTGCTTCTCTCTGTGGCTGCCAGGATGAGGAAAAGAAAATGAAGTTCCTGGAGAGCATCTGCACCATGTGCAGAGACTGTTCCTTGTTGGAGGACATGGACGCCTTCTGCCGCGAAATGGAGCTGGCAGAGAACATCAAGGTGAGGGGACGCGTGGCGGGTTGGGGAAGGGGCAAGGCCCCTCGAGCGCCAGCCCCCTGTGAGGCTGGGGCAGGGGGGGTGGAGACAAACCATGCACAGGTGGAGACAAACCAAGCTGCCCAAGGCAGGACTGGGTGTGCTGCTGGGCCTTCAGCAGCAGGCACTAGGGGCGAGAGTCTGCCACGTCCCATCCTGGTTGTGTTTTGCAGGTTTTGCTGGAAGAGGAGCCCACAGACAGTTTGCACACAGCGTTTCGAATGAAAGCCATGCTAACTATTGCCACGCTCAGGTACCTGCTAAGCCCCTACTTTGGCCAGCGCATCCCTGGGCAATGTCCTGGTGGCCCTGAAGCTGGCGGGAAGGTTTCCCATCCCTCCCAGGGATGCCTGTCCATGGCAAGACATGTCCTCCCAGGGCCATGCCTGTCCTCCCATGGATGCCTGTCCTCCTTCCCTAAGCCTTGAGGCACCACTCCAGCACCAGCATCCAACAAGCTCCTATCTCCCTTCTTAGCGCCACAGTGGAGTCAGCACTGGATGGCAAAAAGGAGAGTCTCCTGCATGCCTGCTTCAAGAGCGTCTTCTTTCTGCCTCCCTATTTGGACATGTCAGCGGCAGAAAAAGATCTCTACACCAAGGTATGTGCTGGGTGAGGTAGCGACACCCCCAGTCCCGCTGGGCTGCTGCCATGCTCCCACATGCTGAGACAACCGGACAACCAATGCAGGGCCGGGGCCCAGATTTGCTTTCCCGGCCTAATCTCTTCTTCCCCTTCCCCTTCTCTGGCCTGATCCAGTGCTCTCAGGAGGTCTCCACACAGAAGTTGTTTAGCCCCAAAGTCACCCCCGGGCTCTGTGAGGCGGTGCATGTGTCCTCCCTTGCTGCTGGAGGTTCAGTCAGCTCCTGGGGGTGAGAAGGAGCTCAGAAATGCTTCTCTGATCCTCTGTCCTCCTTGCAGACCATGAACGCCATGGAAATCATGCTGCAGGCCTTTGTACGCAACTGTCCAATCTCCAGTGTCGGCGAGGAGTTGCAGAATATTTTGCAGGTCTGGCATTTGCAAAGAGTCGGTTTCCCAGGAGTGGTTCCACAGCTGGGGGGGTAACGAATGTCCATGCTGCAGTGGATGGCCCACCCCTAGTGCTAGGACTGAGCATACTGCAGGCAGGCGCCCACCTCCTTTGGGGAAGCCCACCAAGTTCTTCTGGGAGCCTGGCATCCCCTGGCTGTGGTCAAAGACCCTTTCCCCTCTGAAGAATCCTCTCATGTCACAGCAAAACCTTGCCCATGGCACTTCTGGGCCAGCCCCTGCAGACCCCAAGAGATCACCGTGTGCCAAAGCAGTGGGAGAATTTTAGCCCACTCCTTGGGCACCACAGTGGCGGCAGCTGGAGCTGCTCTCCTCCTTTCCCCCAGTCCCTCCAGATTTCTCTTGCCAGGTGTGAATGGGGCAGAGATCCCCAGGGACATGCCCATCCTGCACGGGAGCGTGGCCCTGATGCCCTGATCTCCTGACCGTCCAGTGGCTGTATCCCTGCCCCATTGCGGACCCCTGGTTCAAGCCACAGAAGCCAGCCTTCACGGAGAGGGGACAGAGGGCCACGTTCTGGGGGAGGGCGCAGGAAGGAGCTGAGGCTGCACTGGCAGGTGGCATCTGCCTGTCTGCCTGACCACAAAGTTGGCTGGTGGATCTGTGGCAAGCCTGCAAGGGAACCCAGGGGCGGGAACCCAGGGGCAGGAGCCCTGCTGAGGGCTTTGCTCCACCTTGGGGGAAGCTTTGATGGACGGCGTGAGCACAGCCAGGGGTTCAGCAGTGCTGCTTCTGCTGGAGAAGGCATCAGCTCCAAGGGCAGACCAGCAGCTTCTCTCCTCACAGGCGCTGCTGCACTATGCCACCTCCCATAACACAGCTGTGCGCAAGATTGCCCTGCAGAAGATTGAGAGGATGAGTGATTTCCTGGTCACATATTTGGGGAAGGTAAGATGCCAGGAACCTTTCAGCCAGCCTGTCTCCCCTTCCCTACTGTCCTGGTTTCAGTTAGAACAGAATTAATTTTCTTCCTAGTAGCTGGTGGAATGCTGTGTTTTGGCTTAGGATGAGAAGAGTGCTGATAACACCCCGATGTTTTAATTGTTGCAGAGCAGTGCTTATACCAAGCCAAGGACACCTCAGACTTTTGCTCTGTCCTGCCAACAGGCAGGCTGGGGGTGCAGTAAGAGCTGGGAGGGGACAGACCCAGGACAGGTGACCCGAACTAGCCAAAGGGGTATTCCATACCATCTGACGTCATGCTAAACAATATATAGGGGTAGCTAGCCGGGGGGAGGGGGCCGGACTGCTCGGGGTTAAGCTGGGCATCGGTCAGCGGGTGGTGAGCAATTGCATTGTGCATCACTTGTTTGTACATATTATTATTAGTAGTACTATTATCATCATTGTATTATTATTATTATTATTATTATTATTATTATTATTATTATTATTATTATTTTCCTGTCTTATTAAACTGTCTTTATCTCAACTCACGGGCTTCACTTTCCATTTCTCTCCCCCGTCCCAGAGAGGGAGGGGGGAGGGTGAGCGAACGGCTGCGTGGTGTTTAGCTGCCAGCCGGGTTAAACCACGACACCTACCTTCCAGAGCATCCTGCAGCTTGGGGGTGCCTGTGCAGCAAGACTGGGCACAGGTGGAGGCCTCAGCAGAGCTCTGCCCTGAAGAAAGGGTCTTCGTCCCTCCTTTGCCCTTGCTCTTCCTTCCCCAGGTCCTGCTCTCTGCCTCCACTTAACCCTTCTTCTCTCCTCTCTCCCTCGCCCAGACCTTGTTCACTGCTAGAAAATGCAAGGGCAGCCCTGGCACCCACAAAGAGGTCCACATCCCCATCCTGGGACAGCTGCTGGGCCACCTCTTCATTTTCAGCGGTGGCAAAGATACCACCAGAATCAGAGCTTTGGATGCTCTTTATCACTTCTATGCATTCCTCACAGAAGGAAGAGGTAAGAGAAGATGTGGTGGGCAGCATCCGTCTGCACGCAGACATCTGCTGGTTTGTCTGCTTGTTCTCCCCGAGTATTGTGAAGGATTGTTTTTGTGCTTGGTGGAGGCTGCCCACGGAATTCTGCCAGGTTCCCTGACCTCCTCTGCTCCTCACAGCAGCTTCCTGCAGCATTCTGGCTATCGTTTTCCGCAGAAGCTAGACGCTCACCTGACGTCCAGGAGCAGTTCTCTGCTGCTGTCCTTCCCAACCCTCCCCAGATCACCTACCACGCTGTTTTGTGGTCTCCCCCAGTCTAAGCCATCAATCGATGAGCACTTCACAAACCGCATCTTCCCCGAGGAGTGAACAGCAGAGCCAGCCGTGCATCACCAGGGATGGTGACGCCCTCCAGAATTCTCCCTGACTGTTTGCTCCCTGCCGTCTTGCAAGCAGGTGTCAGGGGGCTTCCTGCACATCCTGACCCCGAGCAGAAGGGGGTCTGTGACACGCTGCTACCCCCGCGGCACCCAACGCCATTGCTTCTCCTCCTTCTGCATCATCCCTGAGGTCCCTCTTGCTCCCAGCACTCCTCACCTTGTGCTTTACATCCCTGCCCATCACTCTCCTCGCCATGGGTCTGAGCCTCCCTCCTCAACCATTCCTAGTGAAAGTGCTTTTCACCATTTGGCAAGCTTGTTGGCAAAGATGCTCTTCCCTACTGACTCTTCGCTGTTTCCCACTGTTTAGAAAGCTCACTGACAAAGGACATGGAAAATTAACGTGCAGCGCCGCAAGATATTGAAGGATACAAGATTTCCATTTTCTGTACTGTCCATTCCCTGTGATATTGCCAAGGTAATGAGCTCTGGCCTTGCTGGGGATCTTGTCCGCAGCATCAGCAGGCATCTGGTGTGAGCAGAGGGGTCCAGAACCGGTGGGGCTGGCACGGCCTCACTCGCCCTGGTGAGAGGGTTCCTCTTGTCCCCAGGCTGGGGCTATGTGAAGGCTGCTCCCCTGTGTCCCGGCAGCAGCTCCAGCCCTCCTGGCCACCAGCAAGCCCTGGTTACCTGCAGGGCCAGCACTCTGGCCCCATATGCTCCATCCTCACCCCTTCCCCCGAGGGCCTTCTCTCCGGAGCTGCCCTTGCTGCTCAGCTAAGCAGCACCCTTGGGACACTCAGTGAGGCATGTCTTCGCTCCTCCTTCTTCCCACAGGGGTTTGGAGGACACCTCTTCCCTGCTGAGAGGCTGGACATCATCCACATAGCTCTTAAAGCTTTACAAGACTCCAGCATCCATGACAAGGAGGGGGCCTTCAGTGTGCTGGATGCAGTCTTGGAGGACCCTGACTACTGGCTGACACATGTAAGTGGCCTGTGGCCATGGCCCTGCCCTTGAGCTCTTCCAGGCGTTGTTCCTCTCTCCTTCCCTGCCTCCCTCCCTGCCTCCCTGGCACATCGGGGTCTCTTGGGCTCCAGAAGCCACGTGAAGCCAGCAGAGAGCAATGGAAGGGGCCAAAGTTTGAGTGGCAGCTGTGGAAATGGCTGCAGTCTGCTGGCAACACCATTCCCACTTTGTCCCCCAAGGTGCCAAAGATCATGGAGTGCATCAGGAAAAACCTGGGCAGCATCCACACGGCATCGGCGCGGCAGTGCCTGGACTCCCTGCTTCTCCAGCTGACCAACAAGATGTCCAGGGAAGAAGTCAAGAACCTGCTGCAGTTCTCTCCGCCATGTGACAGGTCCTGGCCTTGACATCCTTGAGGGCTTGTTCCATGTCGGGAGATGCACCTGGAGACTCTCTGCTTGCCAGAGCCATGGCAAAGAGCAGGACATCCCCAGGGAGCACAGCCCTCCTTCCCACCAATGTGTTCCAGCCCTACTGGGCCAGCCAGGGCTGCAGCAGCCCAGCTGTCCAAGGCAGCCCAGAGTCCCCCTGCCCCCAGGGAACACCAGCTCAGCCCCCTCCTGCTTGCCCAGGCTGGGCCCTCAGTGCTCCCCAAGTCACAGGGGCTGCAGGACAGCCTGGCTCCTCTGGGGCTGGCCCGGTTTGTGGCCCTGCGGCTGAGGCAGCCTCACTGACAGAGTATTCTGGGCTTGCAGCACTGACCTGGGCATGTGGGAGGTGATCCTGGCCATGCCGAGGACCCTGGAGAAAGTTTTAAACATCATGACGGAAGACTTGCCGCTGTGCAACTGGTGCACCGAAGTCACCGAAGACACCTGCATCCGTCGCTTGGCTGTGAGTTCCCAGATGAAACCTTGCTCCCAGCAGGGCTACGTGTGCCCCTTCAGGCACACAGGCACAGCCCTGTGCCCATCTACCCCCAAACTGCCAGCTCCCGCAGGACGTACGGACGCATGGTCCCTGGGGCCGGCAAGCCCCCGTAGCTCCCCGCGCCTGGTGCCTCTTTGGTGCCAGCTGGCGCTGCCCCATCCCTGCCCAAAGGTGGGAGAAGAAGAGGCTGCAGGGAGCCCTGCAGGCCCTGCCAGGCTCTCACTGCTCTTTCTTGCAGATGCTGGCCCAGAATCACATTTCTGAGGAGACTAACGACTATGGCTTATTCTTTCTCTTAATATCAATAAAGTTCCCGCTTGACAAGAAGCATATGCTTTCCTCTGAGAAGGCTGATTCACCAGGAAACAGTTCTCTGCAACTTCTAGTCTTAACCGTTGTTTATGGGAAGACTTATTTGTAGTGAATCAAGAAATATATTCTAGAAATATATTCTAGAAATAAATTCTAGTCTGTGTTTTTTGGAAGTGTTTTTCTCTGGCTAGTCCACGAAGTACTCTGGGATAATTTTTCTATCTTCTTGGTGTCTCTTTAGGAGGTGAAATATCCGGAGTATTTGGACCTGAGAGCCTACATGTCGCAGTCCATGGGAGAACCACTGCTCTATGCCTTATATGCAGTGCTGGTACATCACGGTGTCAGGTGTCACTCAGGACACTATATATGCTATGTAAAGGTAGAAGTCAACAGCATTTCTAACAGGGTAAAGGTTGTGCTGGCAAACCAATTAAAGCATGACTAGCAGCTACTGTTTCTAGGGAAAAAGATTTCATTATATTTTTATTTGACATGTGTGTATTTTGTTCCTATCCGTGATTTCAATTGGAAAATGTGCAATTCACCTAAAGAAATCGTTGTCTTTATTTGCAGGCTGGTAATGGACTTTGGTATCAGATGAATGATGCTAAAGTAGTGCGTACTGACATTAAAAGAGTTCTTGGTCAGCAAGCTTACATACTTTTTTATATCAGGTAATAACAAATCTTAAAATGTGTTCAGAAGAGATTTACTTTCCTGTTATTGATATTTTTCTGTTTTGCAAGTGTTTTTCTTGCTATCCTGGGAGAAGATTATTATTTGTCTAATTCAGTTCTGTCTAACCTGAAATTCTCTGTGTCGTTTATTATCTTTTGTTGCTTGGCCTTAAACTGCAGCACTTGTGTAAATTGCTATCTATGTGTTATCTGTAGCTGGCTAATTTAGAGAAGGAGAGAAATGAAGGTCATCTGTGGTGTAAGAATGAATTATTGCTCTGCAAGTGGTAGTCTTAGTAGGAAGACTGTTCTCTACTTTTCAGTTTGTAGTCTTGGCGAAGCCTTCTGTAGAGAAGGCTTCCATATCGTATGAGCTGTTCCTCTAAAATGATAGGATGGGATTTAATCCAAGAGTAGGCTGAAAGAAAAACTAAACTACGATCACTGCTCTTTTCTGAAGGCGCTATGATTTGACACTTGGAGAACGTGCGTTTTACTTGCCAGCACCATCTTATCCCTGTTCATTCCCTCCTGGTCAGCAGGGGGCTAATAGTAAGCAGGCTGGATTTATGGGACCACGACTTCTTCCTCATATGATTAAGGTAATTCAGGGAAGCGGGAGGGCAGATAACGGCACCAAACTGCTAGTGGGTTTGGGGTTTGGTGTGGGGTTTTTTGTTTGGTTTTCGGCATCTTAGTTTTGTTTTCCTTCCCACGCTGCAGCTTTCTTCACAGCCCTCATGCTACAGCCAGAGTCATTCAAACAGTGGTTACTGCTAAATTGTGCAGCCATGCGACTCCATTACTTTATACCTCCAAGACAGCTTTCTAAAGCACAGAGAGCTACGCTCTTTGACTATTTAAGCAGAGTGTACTAATCCTCAAATCATTTAAAAGAGGACTTGTTTTTCCTATCCTCGTCACTTTAGCAAAGACAGGGAAAACTAAATGTCTTATTCCTGAGCACCAGAACAACTACTTCAGGCTTTTCAGGGTATGTTTAAAGGGGAAAATAAATATATTTGGGAATAGCAGCAGGTAATGTTAAGTTGCTTGGCTGGTTTTCAAAGATGATGTTAATTTGATACCAATCTGCAGTAAACCAAAAGCAGGAATTGAATACGCTTATTGGACTTGCATTTATCCTTAAAGGGCAGTGTGTTTTTCTTTTTAGGTGTTAAGACCATTTGTAGAAACACTCAGTAGGAGAGTTTTGTGTTTCAAAATGTTACATGCAGTGTTTGCGTTAATCCAACTTGCAATTTCTTCTTTTTAAATACAGAATTCAAGCCGTTTAAATGGAAATGGATCCATAAAAGAGGACGCAAAGACCACTGGTGTCACCCTAAAAAGGCCATCTTCAGCACCACCAATGGCCTGTGTTCAAAACCAGGCAATTACCAGGCCTTCAATGACTGATACGTCAAGAAAACAGAAGATCACCATCAGTATTCACAATAAATTGCCTGCTCGTCAGACTGTGTCACAGCCTGACTTTCTTAGCAGTGCTGTGGAGGATGAAGATCTGTACCAGGCTGTTCCTGCATCCACAGTTACAAATTCAGTAATGCAAATGAAGCAAATGCAAACAAACAAAAAAGTTTCTGATGAAATTTTTGTGGAGCCAACAGTGAATGAAAATCCTAAACTCAGCTCTGATAACACAGTCCCTTATGGTGCAGAATCTTCAGGAAAATCTGAGGAGGAGTCAAAGGGCTTATTTCAAAGGAATTGCAATGCAATGTCCTCTAATGGAATTTTGGTTGGAAAGGTAGTCCGTACATTGCAGCATTCCAATTCTTCCTGTCAGAATGCTGACAAAGGAAGATCCCAGCATGAGCTGCCAAAAACAGATTCACTAAATGGTGCTATTAGGTTAGTTAATGAATCTAAAGAAAACGGACTGAAACTTGATGATTCCACTTGCCGAGTTGAACCTGTTAAACCTTCTGAGATGTTCTTTTCTAAAACAAATGGATCGCTTGAAACATAGATTTGCTCCATCGAGAGTTTCTCACCTACGATGTATTCGGGAGTGTTTATTGTGTTCCTAATTCAGGTGAAATACTGAGAAAACACAGCACACATGTGATCGTAAGACTTTGTGGTATTATCCCCTTAGAATTTGCAGACCTGAGCTTACATTAGAACTTGTCAACTTAAGCTCAGCTGAGATAAAAATTCCTAAGTTTCATAAAGTAGATTTTGGGGGGTGAGTTGGGGTTATCTTTGAAGTGTAGATAATGCATACAACTCACAGCGGTCTTGCTTACCATTTAATGGAGACATTCTGACAAGACTAGTCCTCAGTACTACTACAAATAGTATTTTTTTGTCTGCTGACTTGTGCGTTTTAATTGCAGATGCCTGGAGCTATGCCTTCAGTCAATCGAGAAGTCATCACGGAGTCCTTCACAGCCAGCCAGCTGAACAGCTTGTCAGAGGAAATGAGGTAAAATGAGCACAGTCTGATTAAGACAAGACTTTATGGAAGTTCGTTACAGTTTTATCTGTCTACTAATAGTATTTAATGGAAGGATTTAAATTAGTACAATTCCATACTGTGTGTCCAGTGTCACGAACAGAACTAATGATCAGCACTGAGCATATCACTCTGATGCAGGTTGGTGCCTCAAGGAGAACTTGTGTTCCTTTATAGAATGTTTTTCCTTTTTTCTCCACTGTCTGGAGAAACATTGGCTGTTCCCCGCTCGCCCCTATGCCTTTTTTCTCAGAGCAGCAGGTGGAAGGAGACAGATGCGTTTGCTTTTTTAGTGCAATGGCTTCAGAAGCAAGAGGGGAAAAAACACTTTCTCTGGGAGCTGAAGAAGGTGTCCTAATCACAGGAGAGGTTTCTAAATGGCATATCTTTGCGAGCGTTCCTGTAGTCCGGAGGTTTTTGTTTGTTTGTTTGCCTTTGGAAGGTTTTACTCTTAATATTCACGTCCTTCAGCAGAAGTGAGAAATGGGTTTTTATTTTATGCAGTGTTGCGGAACCTCCGAAATCTCCTGGGAATGATGAATACCTCGCCCAGTACCAATGTGATGACGGTAGAGACAAGGAGAAACCAAGAAGATCAAAAGAACGTGACCTCATTTCAAAAGAAACCGTTTTGTCCGGCAAAGAGTCTTCTGAGCCTGGTGAGAAATTGCGGCAAACTTCCTCTCTCAAGTCTGACACTGAATGTAGCTCTAAAAACCTTTCCTCCTCAGCTGTTACAGAGAGATGCCAAGATACAAAGGACGAGACTAAAACCACTGAGAAAGAGCATTACCGAAGCAAGAGGGAACATGCTCCTAGTGAAGAGAAGGAGAGTCAAAAAGCAGGTCCTTCCAGCAAGAGGAGGTGTTCTCAGAGCGTGGAATTTGTTGAGCAAAAGAGTCACAAGCAGGAGTACTGGGAGGGAAGCAGGTACAGATCTTTCCCTCGTGAAAGAAACAGCCCTGAGAATGGCAGAAGAGCAGTCAAATATTCAAAGTACAGATCTGGCAGCGGAGGAAGATCAGAACAAGGTAGCAATAGGTACTACCGATCCAAAGGGGAAAGAAGTTGGAGCAGAGAAAGATACTATCGAGACGAAGCACGGAGATGGGAAAGATGTAGCTATTACAGTGATTACTATTCACCTCATGCGACAGGAGACAGTAGAGAGAGAAAGTTCTCTCACGGCGATTCAGCCTTTGACAGATTGACTGCAATTTACTACAGCAGGTCACATAAGCATTATCATTACAAAAGCGGATGGCCTCACGGTTCCCTCTTGAGAGAGGAAGATGTACGTCGCTTTAGCACACCCCGAGCAGACTTGCATCGTTGCTCGGTACCTCAGCAACATTCCAGAAGACATTCTCGTGAAAGACATGCGCTTCCACCTGTGTCAGCTCATTTGGAGAACTGTCGCCAGAAAAATGAAACAGAAGGAAACAGAAAAAGAAAATATACCCGTGCAGAAGGTAGTGAAAGTGAAATAGAAAGGAAAGACAGAAAGATAGAAAAGGAGCTTTTAGGTGGTGAAAAAAATGCAAAAATATCACAAGTTCTGGAAGAAACAGAAGTCTAAGGATAAAGATGGAGAGAAGGATTCCAAGTAAGCAAGGATTCCAGCATACTCCACATTTTTTATCCTAATTCTTTTCTGGGTGCTTCTCATGTCTTCCTTTTTTTTTTTTTTTTTTTTTTTTTCTGGTAGTTTCTAAGTTATTTAGATAGCATCAGCTGGCTGGGGATCATGTTGTTACGTTGATCAGTGAAGACAGGAAAGCTCTTGCTGAATTGTGTCAGAGCACTAGCTTTGGACCACATAGTTCGAATCACATCCGTACACCATTCCAGATTAGGTTAAAAGATTTTTTCTGCTTGCACATATTCCAGAGCTAGCCGTTGTTAATGATCTGTGTACAAACCAGGACCTATGGTCCTTCAATCTGACGGCTTAAGTTTGCTGCATCTAAAGTAAGTTGCGTGTGCACAAAGCACCACAAAATAGCTGACATGCTGCAAATCATCACCTGTGGTAAAATAAATCAAGTTTCATATAGGCAACAAGTGCCACATCTTTTTTTCCCTTTTTAACTTGCATGTTTCTTTCAGACTTCATGATTTGTGTTTCTGTGCGCTCCACTTTGACAATGCCAATCGCAAGCGTAAGAAAAAGAAGAAAAAGGAGAAGAAAAAGAAGAAAAAGGAGAAACACCAGGAAAGCAAAAGGCTCCTTGGAACACTTAGATCCTCGTTTCCAGAAGATAACGCGGGAGAAGAAGGAAGAATGCCATCCTCCAGATGGCTCTTCATGTGAGTAATGCAGAAGTGAGAGCAGTAAACAACCTTACAAGGAAGGGAAGACTTCCAGTGCAGGCGAAAGCAAGAAATACTGCTCCATCGCATCCAACGACTATACTAAAGGTAAGCGGCCGCAGCGTGTGTGAGGAATTCCTTTTATATTAATCTCGAGATTATTTCAAACAGTCTTGAAGTGCTTGATGACTTAACAGTCTGCAGATTTATTATCAAATCAAAAAAAACCCCAACTTGGTAGACTATTTTTTTCCCAGTTTTGAATGACCACTAGGAAAGAAGGCCTGAAATAAAGAGGTTAAAGGCAAATGGTTTTCATTTGGTTTGATGATGAAGTGGCAAACAAGAGGAAGAGTTGCAAGCTCCTTTCTTAAATTCAGTCCAGCCAAGTAGGAAAAGTAAATGTGGACAGCTGTATCTTGGCAAAGAAGATAGTAGGGAGCAAGGAGGTTTAGCAGTCAAGATGGAAGGTGATGCCATGAGGCTTAGAGGCTAGTAATGTTCTAATGAATCACAGCCTTCCTAAAAAAAACCTGCCTGAATAATTCACGTGAATAACATACTACCTTCAGCTATTTCAGCTTCTTG
The DNA here is from genome assembly GCF_965140915.1 of Aythya marila. Lineage (NCBI taxonomy): Eukaryota > Metazoa > Chordata > Aves > Anseriformes > Anatidae > Aythya > Aythya marila. The sequence goes on along the minus strand of NW_028137456.1, from coordinate 148,709 downwards.
CTGTACAGCTGAATGCCTTTTACGTAATGTTTGGAGAAGTAAAATCTCCGAAGAGGTTTTCATATCTTTTGCCCAGTTTGGATGATGAAGTAAATTGCCAGAGTCAGTAGATTCTGGCACTGACAAGTTTCTTCAAGCTTAAGAGCGAGTGCAATTGTTTCCAAGCATTTTTCTTTTCTGAGACAGGGAGCACCAGAAGTTGTCATCTTAAAATACGACATGGAGGGGAGGCTGGTTGTTCACACATTCTTGCCAACATTCATGCAATCTGTCCCATTATCAAGAACAAAATTAGGGACTGAACGGAGGTCTTTCAAATTCCAGTGTTGCAAAAATGGACTTTTTACGATACTAATGTCAAAAGAATCCTGATTGTACTAGACTGGAAGTATCTCTTCTAGCTGAAAAATCAGGAAGAGCACAGAAGAAAATGCCTCTGCTCTACTGCTCTTCGGGCTTCAGTGAATTCTCTGGCCAGCAGATGGCGAACTCGTTCTCTCTAAACCAGTCCAAAGTAGAGGAAGAAAGTCAACGTCTTGCATGCATTACACAAGTGCGGGGCATGGGGATCCCTGGGCTATATACGTGAAAGAGATGTTCGTTGATAAATACAGCAGTACCCACCCCACTTGGATACACTGCTTGCAAGGTAAGCAGGATAGGAGGGCTGTGCAAAGCAATTCTGTTAAATTGAGGAATTCAAGTATTTCGTCAAGCCTAAAGATACTAATTAGTTTCCTTTTGGGGAAGGTCAGTCTTTCAAAGCAAAGAAAAAATGTCTCTTAAGCAGGATTTTCTGAATGGTGGAATCTAATCTGAAAAAAGACCACTTCCACACGTTAATTATTTGCTAGTTTATTATTTTTAATTTTCTACTGTATTGAACCTCTCAAAGAAGCTAGGGACAGACTAGGAACAACGGAGGACTTGTTAGAGTGCCTTTTCAACCAGAATCATGTTCCTTTGAATAAATGAACAAGGATAGCTAGTGACAATTTGTGATTTAAGGAAATTGCAGATACGTGAGAGAAAGAGCAGCATTAAAGCAGTTAAATTCCTGCATTCCTAAGTGCTCTCTCTAGCAAGTTAGTGAACGCTTCTGTTCTGTGGCTAGGATTTGGTCAGCTTTGATCACTAGTAAACCAAGGATGCCGTCCAGTCAAACCTTCATATGACTGTAACTTACCTAAGGGCAACCATTTGCTATCAAAGCAGGTAGCTTTGTCCTACTATTCTGTACAGCTCACCAATTTTAGCATAGAATTCAAATGTAGTCCGTTTAATGGGAGGGCTTTGGAAGCCGCCTTCTCCAGTCAGTTCAGATGTCGGCGAGGGGCTGGTGAGCCGCTGGGACGGAACCCCCGTTGCCCGGGTTCCCCAAGCAACCGCCCCACTCTCCAGCCACCATGGCAGGTCCAGCAGCCGGCTCCCGCTCCTCCCGGGGCTGCGGCCCTGCTGGCGAGCCCAGCGCCCCAGAGCTCAGCCCAGCGGCCTTTTTCCCACAGAGGGTTTCCCCAGACGGCTTCCGCGGCTTGCGCAGACGCAAAACTCCCCCTTCGTCGTCCCAGCCGTGCCGCCAACGGTGGCTGCCTGGCTGCTGCCCTCCCTCCCCGGAGCGACGGCGCTGCCCTTGCAGCCCCCGCAGGTACCCACCCTCCCCTCCACGCTGCCCCAGGCCACCGTCTGGCACGTGGTGCCGGGGGTCCAGGGGCAGGTGCTGCAGCTCCCCGCCGGGGTGCAGCTGCCACCTGGGGGGCACCTCCCAGCCCAGGGGCACCACCTGCAGCTTGGGCAGCTCCCCGCCGGGGGGCAGCTCCCTGCTGTGGGGCAGCTCCCCGCCGTGGGGCACCAGCTGCAGCTGGTGCAGCTCCCCGCTGTGGGGCAAAACCTGCAGCTGGTGCAGCTCCCCGCTGTGGAGCAAAACCTGCAGCTGGTGCAGCTCCCAACCATGGGGCACCAGCTGCAGCTGGTGCAGCTCCCCGCCGGGGGGCAGCTCCCCCACACCGCTCCTCCCTGTGTCCCCATCCATCAGTGGGGACAGCCCATGGTGACGGGGACACTGGTACCCCACCATGCGCTGGGGCTGGGGCCCAGGGCCGTGCTCCATGGGGAGCTCCTGCACCCCGCAGGCACCTGCCTGTTGCAGGCCCCCGCCCAGCGCAACCCCCCGCCACCCCTCGCCCCGGGGCCTCCGCTGCGGGGGCAGGCGCTCCCCACGCCCCGCACCCTGAGCAGCAGCCGGGGGCAGCTGCCGGAGCCCTGCTTGCACGCCGTGGGGCTCAGCAAGGACCAGGGGCCCCCGCTGCCCGGCCCCACTGCCCCCAAGCCTGCCCAGGCTCCAAGGACCGCCAGCACCCAGACGGCGACGCCTGACGGTGAGTTTGGGGCTGGCACAGCCGGCCGCTGGGCGCCCCACACCCAGGGGCCATGGGAAAGCTGACATCGCCCGTCTTGGGGGATTTTCTTGCTTCGTCCTCAGCGGTGACAGCCCCGCAGGTGCCTGAGGAGCCCCCGCAGCTGCCCGAGCTGGGCCCTGATGCCTTTGCCGAGGCCTTTCCAGAGCTGGCAGGGGACAGCCAGCAGCTGCAGCACATGCAGGACGAGCTCCTGGCCGACCTGGACATCCCCATCCCCGGCATGGAGGAGCTGCTCAGCTGGCTCGATGCCGTGGAGCCCCAGGACGCCTTCCCCGATTTGCCCAGCAGTCCTGCCCTCAGCCGCTTCCTCTTGCAGCTGCCCGACCTCTGCGAGGACATCGAGGAGCCGAGCACGCAGGGACTGGAAGCCACAGGAGCCCTCGGTGAGGTCCCCTCAACCCCTGGGCTGCGCCCCGAGAAGCTTGAGGGTGGGCTGTCGCTGCAGTCCCCCGTCGTGCCAGCAGTGAGTCCCCCGCTCAGCCCTGCAGCCAGTCCCCTGCCCAGTGCGCTTAGGAGCCCCCTACCCAGTCCACCCCTGAGTCCCCCCAGGAGCCTCCCTGACACCCAGCTCCTCAGTGCCCTTAGTAGACCCCTGCCCCAACCCCCCCAGCGTTCCCTCAAGACCCGCCCCAACCCCAAGGTCCCCAGTGCCCTTAGTAGACCCCAGCCCAAATCCCCCCCGAGTTCTCCCAAGAAACGCCCCAACCCCAAGGGCCGCAGTGCCCTTAGTAGACCCCAGCCCAAATCCCCCCCGAGTTCCCCCAAGAAACGCCCCAACCCCAAGGGCCGCAGTGACCATAGGAGACCCCTGCCCAAACGCCCCCTGGGTCCCCTCAAGAGCCCCCCGCCTGCCCCTGCGTCCACCGGCACCAAGCGGGGGGCCAAGCGCCCTGCGCTCAGCAGCACCCCCGGGACAGCGCAGAGCTGCCAGCACAGGAGGCCGACGACAGAGAACCCCCCCGGCAAGGAGAGGAAGACGCTGCTGGGCCAGGCTGGCCAAGGCCGCAAGAGACCGTGCCAGGGGAAGACGGCTGGCAGCAGCACGGTGGCTGGCAGCAGCAGGGAAGCAGGCAGCAGCGGGCAGCAGCTGGCGATCAACAGCACCACGGCACCCAGCAAGAGAGCGCGAAGCCCGGGGGCTGCAGGGGGGCAAGGAGCAGCGGCGCCACCTCCCCGCAGAGCGCGGCTGCTGCCGGAGACTCCGAGTGGGGAGCCCCGTGCCGTGTGGCCCCAGGACAGGCTCTGTCCCCAGGCCAGCGGGGCCAAGACGCTGCAGCACCAGCACGCGGGGACAAAGACCCCCAGCGAGACTTTGCAGCCGCTGGGGGCCAGGGCCAAGGCGCTGGGGCCAGCGTGCCAGCTGGCCTGTGTGCAGCCGCAGCCCACCTCCAGCAGCCCCAGCAGCCTGCCCAGCGCCCCGCCGACAGTGCCAGGCTCCAGCGCTGTGCCTGCTGCCCCCCGGCCCCCAGCTGGCAGCAAGGAAAAGGAGGTGCCAGCACCACCAGGCAGCACAGCATGAACAGGGGACGCTGCCATAGAGCCAGCGCCCAGAGAGCTGGGCCTGCCAGCCGCGTGAAGCACCTGCTCCAGCTTCAGCCACGCTCCTCAGCCCTTGCCCCTCTTGCTTGCCCTCTCCCCTCTCTCGTGCTGGAGCTAGGGGATGAGCTTGCCACTCTCAGGGATGGGCAACAGCGCCAATGGCAAATGCGCGCGCGCCTCACCCAGGAAGGTGGCAATGGCAAGCTGGGGAGATGCTGGCAGCAGCTGGGCTGGGAAAGCTTGGCCATGGCAACTGCTGCTTGGGACACCAAAGGGCTGAGAGACAAGACTTGCTTCTTCTTTCGGGGCATTGCTCTTCTTTCCTGCCTTCTGGATTAAATTCCTCTCCTTAGGTGGTCACTCAGCAAGGCCTCTGCCTGCAGCTCTTCTTGCACTGGCATGCCAAGGGGATAAGAACTGGGAGGTCTTTGGGATAGCAAGTGATCAGTGGGATGGGAAGTGATGATGGGGATAGCAATTCATTGGAATGGGAAAAATGGGTTTTATTTGTATTAAATTTAAATTTTTTAATTTTCATTTAATTTATTGGTTTTCTTATTTATTTAATTAAATCCACTTTATTGACTGTGTTGTACAGTATGGCATTGTTTTATTATTATAAAATTATAAGTATTTAATAGTATTAAATATTTTTATATATTAATATCTTATAAACTAGAAGTATCATTATTTATTACTTTGTTGGGTTTTATTCCTTTTCTACCCTATTAAACTCTCTTTATCACAACGCACTGGTTTGGACTTTATTTTTCCTTCCGAGTCATTCTGGATTCACTCCGGATGGGGGGACACTAGCGAACGCCTGTGTGCTTCAGATCCAAGGTCACCTTTGCCCTCAACTCAAGATACATATTTGCATCTGTTGTTGTGAAACAAAATTAACAATAGGAACAATAAAGTTACCTACTTGCTAGCAGCAGCTCTACATTTGCTGGGGTCTGCTCTGTGCATTTTGAAGACCATTCCATGCTCTTCAGCCCCTTCAGGAGGAAATGTATGGTTCTAGGAAAATGCGTCTTGACCTGATGCAAAGCTGTGACGCAGCCTGCAGCTGCTGCAAGCCCTGGCATTTTACCTGCAGCCCCTCCAACAACTCTGATGTTCCCTGCATCGACTTCAACCACTGCAGCAGGACCTGAGGCCCCTCAAAGCCTTGTCACACACCCTGCAGCCCCTCGAGTCCCTGGCATGTTCCCTGCAGCCCCTCCAGCCCCTGGCATGTTCCCTGCAGCCCCTCCAAGCCTGGCACAGGCCCTACAGCTGGCTCCGGGGACGACCCCGTTGCTGTCTCAGGCACCAATACACACAAGGGGAAGGAATGCATGCAGAAGTCATCTCGTTTCGGAAGGGCAGAAAGTCCTCCCAAGAAGGGGAAGGAGCAAGAGGAAGGCAAGGTAGCCTACCCCAAGGTAGGGCCATCCCAGGGCACAGGAGGCTGTTGGAAAGGAGAGCAGAGAGAAAAGCAGCAGGAAGCAGGTGATCCCCATCCCTGGACAGCTGCGAGCCATGGGACAAAATTGCAGCTGTCCTCCAGGCGAGCACATTGTCAGCTGGCTGCTGCGCTGCTGGGATAGCAGCTGCGGGAGCCTGGCAGCAGAGGGCAGGGAAGCCAAGCAGCTGGGATCCTTCTCTGGGAAAGGGGGCACTGAGAAAGAGCTTGCAAATGGGGCACAAGCCCTCAGCCTCTGGAGGCGGCGCCTGTCAGGCGTGAAGGAAAGGGATCCCTTCTGGGAAGATGCTGTGGGCTTGCTGAGGCTCGAAGAACAGACGGTGCTGGCTGCTACCAGCGTGCTGCAGCAGCGGCAAGACAGAGCCGTGGTGGTTTTCCTCAGCTGGGCAGCTGAGCTCCAGCACAAGCGCTCTCTCCCTGCCCCTCCTCCAACGCCAAGGGGAGAAAAGAGGCTGGCAAGGGCTCAAGGGCTGCCAGAAGGACAGGGAGATCACTCCACAAGGAGCGTCACGGGCAAAGCAGGCTCAGCACAGCCTGTTCCAGTCCAGCCCGGGGCCTGCTCCTGCGGGGGGCTCTCCACAGGCCGCGGCCTCCTCCAGGCCACAGCCACCTGCTCCACTGGGGGCTCCTCCACCCGCAGGGAAGCTGCAGCGTGGAGATTTGCTCCACGGGGGACCCATGGGCTGCAGGGGGACAGCCTGCTCCACCAGGGGCACAGCCTGCTCCACCAGGGGCCTCTCCCTGCACAGGCCGCAGGGGAACTGCTGCTGTGAGCCTGGAGCACCTCCTGCCTCCTGCTGCACGGACCTTGGGGGCTGCACAGAGCTTTCTCACTCCTCCCTGAGCCAGACGCTGCTGGGCAGCAGCTTTTGTTCCCTTTCTTAGATGGGCTCTCCCCCAGGCGCAAACATCATCCTTTTGCTCTGTGTTCTAGGCAGCAGCAGGTGGGTCCCTCCTGGAAGGAGCCTCCTGGAAGCGGCCCTGAGCTCCCATGGGGCAGCTGCTGCATTCTCCTCACAGAGGACACCCCTGCAGCCCCCCGCTCCCACAGCCTGGCCACGCAAACCCAAGCCAAGACACCGAGCGAGCCTCCCTGATTGCCAGGCAGCAGCTGGCTCAGTCTGGGATCCCAGGCCAGTGCCCACAAGACTCTCCTGGGCCTTGAAAAGCAAGCCTTGTGGGGACGGAGCACCCACAAAGAACGGACTCACACAACAGGACTCCTTGCTGTCGTGGTTCCGCTCGAGTGGGCAGCCGAGCTCCACCACAGCCGCTCTCTCACTCCCCCTCCTCAAAGAGGAATGGGGAGAAAATATGTGAAAAGGGCTCAAGGATTGAGATAAGGACGAGAAAATCACGCAATAATTATTGTAACGGGCAAAACAGACTCGGCATAAGGAGATAGTAAGATTTATTGCCTACAACTAACAAGCGAGAGAAGTGAGAAAACAAAGGAAAAAAAAAAACAAAAGCACCTTCCCCCCCCATCCACCCTTTTCCACCTCCTCCCCCCGAGCGGCGCAGGGGAACGGGGAATGGGGGTTATGGTCAGTCTACAGCACTTCTTCTCTGCCGCTCCTTCTCGGTCACTCTCGTCCCCTGTGCTGTGGGGTCCCACCCACGGGATGCAGTCCTTGATGAACTGATCCGGCGTGGGCTTCCCACAGGCAGCAGCTCTTCCAGAACTGCTCCAGATATGGGTCCGTACCACGGGGTCCATCCCTCAGGAGAAAACTGCTCCAACCTGGCTCCCCTACGGGCAGCAGCTCCTGCCAGATCACCTGCTCCTGCGTGGTCTCCTCTCCACGGGCTACAGGTCCGGCCCGGAATCTGCTCCGGCAGGGGCCTTCCACAGGCGGCAGCCTCCGTCGGTGCAGGGCCACCTGCTCCACCGTGGTCTCCTCCACGGGCTGCAGCGTGGAACCCTGCTCCACCGTGGTACTCCATGGGCTGCAGGGGGACATCCTGCTTCACCATGGTCCTCACCACAGGCCGCAGGGGACTTCTGCTCCGGCGCCTGGAGCACCTCTCCCCCTCCTTCTACACTGACCTTGGTGCAAGGCTGTTCTCCCACTCCCTTGACTCTCCCGGCTGCTGTGTGGCGCAGCGTTTTTTCCCTGTCTTAAATATGCTCTCACAGAGGCGCAAAACAACATCGCTTATTGGCTCGGATCTGGAAAACAATGGGGGCCTTCCCAAACATGGGGCAGCTTCTAGATCTTTCTCACAGAAACCACCCCTATAGCCCCCTGCTACCAAAACCTTGCCACGTAAACCCACTACACTTGCCAACACTGCCTCACAGACACCTGGGCCTTGAGCGGGTAGCTCACCTTGAGCGAGCTCATTTCCTTCCCAGTAGCTGAAATGTAGCCTTGTGGGGACGGAGCACCCACAAAGAACGGACTCACACAACAGGACTCCTTGCCAACACTGCCTCACAGACACCTGGGCCTTGAGCGGGTAGCTCACCTTGAGCGAGCTCATTTCCTTCCCAGTAGCTGAAATGTGCCCTTTCGGGGACATCTGGGGGCTACAGCGTGCTGCTGAGAGGGATGTTGGAGCTCCTGCAGGGCAGTGCTTCCACTAAGGCAAGGCCTTTTCTGCATCTTCTACTGCCCTGCAAGCGAGGATGCTTGGGGCACACAAGAAGCTGGCAGGGGACACAGCTGCAGGGATTGCAGCGATTCCTAAAGTCATAGCCAAATACAAGAAAGACAGGAGGACGTGATGCTTCCGAGAGAAAGGAGCTCGCTTTGGGGTCCAAATCCGTCCCTTTTTCAGGGAGGAAGAGATGCTGTGCATTTCTCTCGTCCCCCTGAGACAGCCACTGGGTGACGATGGTGCCAAGTGTCTGGAAAGAGACCTTGCTTTCTCAGGCCCAGGTGTCCAGCTGCACACCAAGGCCGTCCCTGGCTTCCAGGCGCAGTTGCCAGGCCCAAGGCCGAGCTCCCCTGCGAACTCCCAGCCCAGCAGACCTTGCTCCTGGCATTGTGGAGCAGCCATTTCATGGCAGCCTTTTCTCCTGGCAGTCAGCTTAGCGCCGAATGCTCTGTCACCGGGACGCCTGAGAGCTGTGGCAGCTCAGCAGAGAGTCACTGTCAGCCTTGGAGCTCACAAAGGTGGGTGGCCGCAAGTGCCCTGAGCGTCCAGCTCGCAATGAGGACTGCTGTGGCACTCAAATTGTCACCTGTTTGCTGCGATGCTGGGATACCTGCTCTGGTAGCCTGGCATCAGAGGCCAGGGAAGCCAAGCAGCTGGGATCCTTCTCTGAGGCAGGGGACACTGAGAGTGGAAATGGAAATGGGGCACAAGCCCTCCGCCTCTCAAAGGAACCCCTCAGATGTTTAGGTATAGTAAACTTATCTATATCTGTGTGACTCTAGACCACAACATGTTAGTGTTCTGGTTTGTCCACTGCTTTGTTGTGGGGGCTTTGAGTTGGCCTCTACTCTTTAGGTGAATGCTGACTTCATATCTATGGTGCACTTTATTCTTAAAATGGGAAGTTTCTACCAATTTCCTGTCCAAAGTTCCTCATAAGCCAACTGCAATCATCATTTCAGATGTATCTCCCAACTTACACATTTCCTAATTCTCCTTGATATTTACTCAAGAAATGCATTTTCACAGAGACAGCATATTTTTCTCTCAACTGGCATCTGGCTGAGCAGAATGATGTCCTTTAATTCCCTTCCACACAATAGGCAACTTGTTCCTTCTGTCTTCTGAACACTTCCTCCTAAGTTCAATGTGAATACAAGTGGCAGAATTTTGCCTCATGTCTTAAATGTGTGGCAGGGCTGCCCTGTCAGGTGTACTTATACTGGAGAAAAAAAAAAAAAAAAAAAAGAATAGCCATACACACCATATAACCACTTAACTTTTTCAGTTCTTCTGTTAAGAGTGCATGAACATGGGGTTTTGTTGTTTTATTGTTTGTTTTAAACTCCTGACTGCCATATAGCAAACATGACAAAAAAAAAAAAAAAACAACCTTTGTTGAGAATCTCTAAGCATGGCTCTACTTTGTATTATCAAATGTCACTTCACCTGAACCATTTCAATCACAAGGGATATCCTTCTGTCAGGCTCGGTAGTACTTCCCAACTTTATGTCACCTGGAAATCTCAAAGCTCATATGTAATTTTTAGTCTTCGGCCACCACGTCCATACTGAACATACCTAAATTTGAAGTCATCTCTGCTCTGAATAAGAGGTTGGGTTTTCAGAGGTCCCTTCCAGCCTACATTTCTCCATGAGTCTTTGCCTCCTTAGCAGCTGCAGTTTCAGAACTGTCTCTGAGAATCACTACAGGTAACCTCTCCTTTGCCGGTAATTCCCTCTTCGAACAGTGTGAACAATTGCAAACTCCCTTGATTCACTTGCAGCCCCAAAGCCCAAATCCATAGATAATGTATCAGAAGCTCACAGAAAGTGAAATAGATGTAGTTCATCCCCTGTGTAGGGGAGCACTGGTCCTACAAAGGCAAGCTACTAAATTCTCTGGAAACAAATTAGCTTTAATAAATTATCTTGTAAATTCCACATTACCCGCTACTTCCCTAGTCTTATCTCTTCTTGCTACAAAACTTTGCCCAGCGTTGATGTCAAACTAACAGGCCTGCACTTGTCTGGATCACTCTTTACATTCTCCTGGACAGAAGTATATTTGTTACTCTCCCATTCTGGGGACTAGCCCTGATTTGCACAATTGTGGTGTATTTTTCCTACTTGAGTTGTTGTTCTGTGTGCCAGTGCTGTTAATAGGCTAGGTAGATATCAGCTTGTCATTTTTCACTTGAATCACTGTAGATTTTTATTTCACCTCAGATGATGTTGTGCCTAGTGCCCTACCCTCATTTGCAATGGGAATCCTGTCACTGCCCTTAATATCACATTGTTGTTGCTGTTAGATGCAGGAAATAAGATTTGCAGCATTTGAGACATCATTAACTTTTGATCTATTTTTGCCTCGAGTATGCAACTGTCCTAATTTGTTCTCTTTGTTCCCCCTGGGTTCTGTGGCTTAAGTATCATTTACTATTATTGTTTAATTTCCTATGTGAAGGAGGTTTTGGGTCATTCGTACTTTATTTTTGCAGTTTTTAACCTCTGAAATGTACCTTTTCTCATTGCTTTTTTCCCATCTGAATTTTGAATTTTAACTCTGCCTTTTCTGCACTCCAGTCCCAGAGATGTTTAGTCAGACTCAATGATTCATTTCCTTAGATTTCAAAGTTTGCATTTGTAAGCCTCAAAAATTTCATTCTAAGCCTGGTTTTGTTTTATGTTTTGTTTTATCAGTTTTATGGTATGATAAGCTTTTGCTTCCACTGAAGGTTAGAAGTCATTATGAATAGTGCCAACAAAACAGAAACATAACAATGAAAATGATATTTGAATTCAGAAATAGGTATTTAAAAAGTTCACCTTCTCCAGCACAAATGGGGAAAGTAAAATCAATAAATAAATAAATAGAGCAGTCCTAAATCATCAAAACTGGCCAAAGAATTAGAAGAAGCACTATTTTTCCAAGGCTGCAATGTTTTCCATTCATCTCACTGGGCCAGCAGAGCACTAGAGAGCTGGATGCACTGAAGTCCTGGCTCATACCCTAAATGACCTGCAGGAAGATCTTCTTATCTCTGTCCCCCCGTTTCTCCTTTCAATCTCTGTTTTGTCTGTTTGTATCACTAGCTATCAAAGCGCTACTGAGATATGCACGTGCAGCACCCAGCACAACCTTGTTTCAGGCTCCAGTGGGACCTTTAGGCATTACTATCCTATAAACAAGTCACAGTGATAGTGAGTGTAATTACAGTCGTCAAACTATTCCAGCTCCACTTCATTAGCCATGCCCTGAGCTAAATAACATTTTAATCAGTTTGATATGTCATCTGTGGCTTTCTTCACTGTCACTTGCAATCCAGCAAACTCCTTCCTTCATGTTTCTACATTAGACAGAGGGTTCTTAACTGCAGACATCCACTTCCCTGTTCAGGAAGCAGTGAGACCTTTCATCTTCACCCAGAATTAAGATGATATCCAAGCATCATGAGACACAGCGCGTATGTCTCCTAGGCCCATCCCATAAGAGCAGGACATTTACCTCACATGAGAAGAAGACTTAATGCAGAGGCAAAGCAAGATACTCGGTGTCAAAGCCATGCCTGGATGAGCATTAAAGACAGATCAAAATTACCCAGTACAGGAGGAAAATCTATCATTTGAAGAAGATTATGGTCTCTGATTATTAGTTTCAAAATTAGTTTTTTTCTTTGGATTTCCTCTGAACTTAAACTTAGTTTGGAATGCCTTTGGTTTTGAATAGTTCTGAAATTGTATTACTTCTCCTAAGTAAGTTGATAGTCTGTTCTATTTACGTGAAATTCAAATAATATAGTGAAGGATCTGCCATCACTTTTACTGTGTGCCAGGCTGAGAGCCTTCCTGTACTTAAAGGCAACCTATAGGAAAGCTGGGGAGGGGGTCTTTATCAGGGCCTGGAGTGACAGGACATGGAGTAATAGCTTTACACTGAAAAGTTAAATTTCTGGTATATGTTAGGAAGAAATTCTTTACTGATAGTACTTCACATCCAGCCACTCCAGCCCCTGGCATGTTCCCTGCAGCCCCTCCAAGCCTGGCACAGGCCCTACAGCTGGCTCCAGGGACGACCCCGTTGCTGTCTCAGGCACCAATACACACAAGGGGAAGGAATGCATGCAGAAGTCATCTCGTTTCGGAAGGGCAGAAAGTCCTCCCAAGAAGGGGAAGGAGCAAGAGGAAGGCGAGGCAGCCTACCCCAAGGTAGGGCCATCCCAGGGCACAGGAGGCTGTTGGAAAGGAGAGCAGAGAGAAAAGCAGCAGGAAGCAGGTGATCCCCATCCCTGGACAGCTGCGAGCCATGGGACAAAATTGCAGCTGTCCTCCAGGCGAGCACATTGTCAGCTGGCTGCTGCGCTGCTGGGATAGCAGCTGCGGGAGCCTGGCAGCAGAGGGCAGGGAAGCCAAGCAGCTGGGATCCTTCTCTGGGAAAGGGGGCACTGAGAAAGCGCTTGCAAACGGGGCACAAGCCCTCAGCCTCTGGAGGCGGCGCCTGTCAGGCGTGAAGGAAAGGGATCCCTTCTGGGAAGATGCTGTGGGCTTGCTGAGGCTCGAAGAACAGACGGTGCTGGCTGCTACCAGCGTGCTGCAGCAGCGGCAAGACAGAGCCGTGGTGGTTTTCCTCAGCTGGGCAGCTGAGCTCCAGCACAAGCGCTCTCTCCCTGCCCCTCCTCCAACGCCAAGGGGAGAAAAGAGGCTGGCAAGGGCTCAAGGGCTGCCAGAAGGACAGGGAGATCACTCCACAAGGAGCGTCACGGGCAAAGCAGGCTCAGCACAGCCTGTTCCAGTCCAGCCCGGGGCCTGCTCCTGCGGGGGGCTCTCCACAGGCCGCGGCCTCCTCCAGGCCACAGCCACCTGCTCCACTGGGGGCTCCTCCACCCGCAGGGAAGCTGCAGCGTGGAGATTTGCTCCACGGGGGACCCATGGGCTGCAGGGGGACAGCCTGCTCCACCAGGGGCACAGCCTGCTCCACCAGGGGCCTCTCCCTGCACAGGCCGCAGGGGAACTGCTGCTGGGAGCCTGGAGCACCTCCTGCCTCCTGCTGCACGGACCTTGGGGGCTGCACAGAGCTTTCTCACTCCTCCCTGAGCCAGACGCTGCTGGGCAGCAGCTTTTGTTCCCTTTCTTAGATGCAAGATCTTCTTAAATTCAGTCCAGCCAAGTAGGAAAAGTAAATGTGGACAGCTGTATCTTGGCAAAGAAGATAGTAGGGAGCAAGGAGGTTCAGCAGTCAAGATGGAAGGTGATGCCATGAGGCTTACAGGCTAGTAATGTTCTAGTGAAACCCAGCCTTCCTAAAGAAACCTGCCTGACTACTTGATGTGAATAACAGACTCTGTTCAGCTCTTTCCTAACACAGAAACGGTGCTGACTGCTTCTTCAGAGTAACAGAAGTTCGAGATACTACTGAAATAGTTGTGGTTCAGATGTAGATCTGATTTATGCTAAGCACACTGAATTCACAACTGTTTATCCTCCAGAGGAGGCTTTGCAATTGAACACCTGGAGAATAGGTAAATGTCCCGCTGTTGTTCTCCTCTTGTTTTGTTTTGTTTTGTTTTGTTTTCCTAGTAGCATAGGCTTAAGACTCTGAAGAAACGGGCTGCTTTTTTTCATTTCCAGCACTGGCTGTTCCTCCTGAGCCCCGCCTTCTATTTTTGCAGTCATAGGATATGTGAATGTAAATTGGTGGGAGAGAAGTAGAAAACTCTGTTTCAACTGGTGTTTTTTCAGCTATGTGGAGAGAACAAATAGAGTGGTTTTGAATATTCTGGCTCTTATTCAGAGCAGCATGTGGAGGGAGACAGATACGTTTGCTTTTTAGTGCAATGGCTTCAGAAGCAAGAGGGGAAAAAGCACTTTCTCTGGGAGCTGAAGAAGGTGTCCTAATCACAGGAGAGGTTTCTAAATGGCATATCTTTGCGAGCGTTCCTGTAGTCCGGAGGTTTTTGTTTGTTTGTTTGACGTTGGAAGGTTTTACTCTTAATATTCATGTCCTTCAGCAGAAGTCAGAAATGTGATTTTATTTTGTGCAGTATCGCGGACCCTCCGAAATCTCCTGGGAATGATGAATACCTCGCCCAGTACCAATGTGATGACGGTGGAGACCAGGAGAAAGCAAGAAGATCAAAAGAACGTGACCTCATTTCAAAAGAAACCGTTTTGTACAGCGAAGAGTCTTGTGAGCCTGGTGAGAAATTGCGGCAAACTTCCTCTCTCAAGTCTGACACTGAATGTAGCTCTAAAAACCTTTCCTCCTCAGCTGTTACAGAGAGATGCCAAGATACAAAGGACGAGACTAAAACCACTGAGAAAGAGCATTACGAATGCAAGAGGGAACATGCTCCTAGTGAAGAGAAGGAGAGTCAAAAAGCAGGTCCTTCCAGCAAGAGAAGGGTAAAGTTGAATACAAAGAATACAAACTTGAGCTCTTGATTGGCTTCATGCTGAACTCTGTGCTGTTCTTGTCCTAATCTTGGTCTCTCCATAGATAATATGGTTTAAATCCAAATAGAATCGTGCGATGAGGAAGATCTCACTGCAACAAATTCAACATCTAAAATCAAAGTTGACATTTTCCGTGATTTTCTTCCTGAGCAGAAGTGTGCAGTACTCCTTTTATATTAACGTAGAGATTATTTCAAACAGTCTTGAAGTGCTTGATGACTTAACAGTCTGCAGATTTATTATCAAATCAAAAAAACCCCGACTTGGTAGACTATTTTTTTCCCAGTTTTGAATGACCACTAGGAAGAAGGTAGTTCCGGCATCAAGAAAGTCATGTGGAATGTAACAAAATTTACTGAACCAGTAAGTAAAAAATGTATTTTTCTATTAGTTCCATTGTTTCAACTCTTCAGACGCTTATGGATGGCATAGATAACAGAGGGGAGATCGTGGTAATCGGAGCTACCAACAGACTGGATTCTATAGATCCTGCTTTATGAAGACCAGGATGATTTGGCAGACAGTTCCTCTTCAACTTGCCAAATAAAGAGGTGAGAACTTAAATTCAACGTTAGTGCTACCATGGCAAAGTCCAACTTTATAGGAAAAAAAAATAATTGACAACTTGAACAAAAGAGTGATACGTGGAGACACTGCGTTGTTCCATGGAGGGCAAATCTGGTACTGGATATATATGGTCAGGATGATACCACCAAGTAGTTAGTTCTATAATCAAACCTTTCATTCCCAAAGTTGTACCTGTTTGCTTAATTATTTAGTCCACTTGGGCGCTTTCATCATGAAGTTGTGTTTTTGGTCTCAATCCTTCACTTGTGAATGAATAGGGGACGTGTTTGCATTTGATTGTGCCCCTGCTCAGTGGTAGTAGTTTGAGTCATAATTCTTTTCTTCTTTATAGTAATTGTAGCAATTGGAAGCATTGTGCCAGAAGTGCTTTCTGTGAATTTACTGACTGGAAAGCAAATGTGATGAACTAATAAGACTGTCCCAATGAAAGCTTGCTAAGTTTTAGAGAAGTTTTTTGGACAGCAAAGAAATGTTTCTGGATAAATTTTTCATGGCAGTATTTTCCTCTGGGTCCTTAGGTCTCGTAGTTTGGAAACTTGTTATTGAAGCTATAAATGCCTTTTCTTTCACTGTAGGTTCCTAGAAAAAGTTCAGTATAACAAATAAGAAATATTCAATTTCGTGGTTGACAATGCAGAGTGTATATTAAATAACTGTAAAATACTTGAAAGTTGAGCAAGTAAGAAAAGTGTATTAGTAGATGAGGGGTTTTGAGGGAGGACTGTTTTGTTTTTTGTTGTTTGTTTGTTTGCCTTTTGGTTTGTTTGTTTCTTGTTGGTATTTTTAAGGAAAACTTGGGACAAGCTAAAATGCAATGATTTTGCCTCCAGGCTAGAAAAGAAATTTTCAAGATTCATACTCGTGACTGGACCCCTCAGCCACCGGACATGTTGCTAGATGAACTTGCTGAGAAATGCATTGGTAAGACTGAAACCAAAACGGATTCTTGCTTGTGACCAAGTTGTAAAGAACCTTAGCTTGTACCAGGCAGTACCCATGCTCTTGTGCCTTGCTG
Organism: Aythya marila; assembly: GCF_965140915.1. Classification (NCBI taxonomy): domain Eukaryota; kingdom Metazoa; phylum Chordata; class Aves; order Anseriformes; family Anatidae; genus Aythya; species Aythya marila. The sequence goes on along the minus strand of NW_028137456.1, from coordinate 132,622 downwards.
CACAAGTAGTCAACGAGGCAGCTGGCACGCCTTCATAGCAATCTGAGTGAGATGCTTTCATCTATTTACTCTTTGTTGTCGTTCCTCTTGTTGTCTAAGAACGTTAAATGGTTCTGGGGCATCTTCCTCAAGAGTATAGTTTTTGATGAGGAGTCTGCTTCAGCTGCATAAGTGCAGGATATCAGGCAGTGAGCAACATGAAACATCCTTGCAGAGCGGTAGCACTTTGAATTCCCTGTTAAGCTGTTTGGTTTTGGCATTACAAATTCTTTAAATGTTGCATGTTGTAAACCTGGGCCTTGACTGATGTAACATTTGATTTTTGTTTGTTAGGATACTGTGGTGCAGATATCAAATCTTTATGTACTGAAGCTGCGCTGTGCTCTCTACGCCGATGCTATCCTCAGATTTATGCAAGTAGGGAGAAGTTGCTACTAGACGTAAATTCTATTAAAATAAAAGCAAAGGACTTTTTCATGGCTATGAAGAAGGTTGTTCCAGCTTCAAACCGGATCAAGGCTTCACCCATACAAGCACTATCACCCATTTTCAAGCCACTTTTTCAAAGATCAGTAGAGAATATTTTACAAGTTGTGCAGAAGATCTTCCCGCATGCACAGCTTGCACTAAAGGAGGACCGACAGCAAGGTGTAACCACAGCATGCACTTCTTTATAATTCTGCTAAAGCAAAAACTTGTGGTTTGTGCAATCAACTTAAACCTTTCAGACATAATGGTGGTAGAATTTTATTATTTGCATGTGCATGTCTTTCTTTTGGGCATGTCTGGAATACAACACATAGGTTTTATTGTGGATTCGAAACTGAAATGCCAAATGGAAGCTCTGAATGACTCAATACACAGTAAAGGACGATGCGTTCTCTACTGAAGCATCCTGCTTCTGAGGGCAGCTAAGATAATTAGCATTTGTAGAGGTTGACTTGAGGTTTGAAGTATAAGGCACCTATTTTTCTTTAAAAAATCAAAACTCAGATCTTTGGAGGGGAAGCATTTCTAGGTCAATGTTTCTAATTCCTTTCTGAAGAATGTCAGGACCAGGATACAAGTATAACTGGTCTAAGCTAAATATTGTTTTAGCTATCATCATTTTTAACCAGTCTCCTAATTTAAATGTTTGTGGATCGTACTATACACGTGCACGTGAGATCAATTAGCATTGATACTTACTAGATGAATGGAATTCTGTGGCCATCACATCCTTTATCCCCATGCTTTCATTGTGGGAACCTCCTCCAGAAAGAAATGGTCTTGTTTGTTTCTTTTTTAGCTATTAAGCAACTGCAGAAAGTGTTTGTAATCTCCTTTATTCTAAGGGGGAGAAAAAATTCACCAAGAGTAGCATACCTTATATGTACACATCAGTGGGACTTAGTACAACTCTGTAGGACCTTGTGCCATCTCCTTAGATCTGTGGTGGGCTGAACTCTAGGAAATAGCTTTCAGTGTGTGCTCTCAAATGAAGAAAGGGTTTTGGCACTGATTTAGAAGCCGTATTAATAGAAGAGAAAGAGACAAAGTCTATTCAGGAAAGTTAACAAACCTCTTTTGCCTTTCAGAGCATTTCAATCCTATTTTACAAGGTGATATGTTCAACAGTGATAACGATGCATCCTTGGTTTCTGGAGATGAATTAAAAGATGGAATGCCTGACGGACCAGAGAAAAAATGCCTCTGTTTCAGCAGGTAAAGAAAGATAGATCCCTGTTACGTTTAAATTCTGAGGTCTGCTGAGTCTTTGTAAACAGTTCCAGCTGTTAAAAGTGCGAGGGGTGGTAGAGGAAAGGGCAACATCAAGTTTGTGTGTTGAAGGGGTGCTTGGTATTCACAAGAAGAAAGGGTGGAGGGACTAAAGTTGTAATGAAGTTGCTCTGAATGACCAAATTGAAAAGCCCAGGCTTCTCTTCGTAAGCCAAAGTGATCCGTAGACTGCCAGAACACGTTGACTTAATCCATGGCATTCTTTGAAAGACTCAAGACCACATAAATGTGCTGTCTGTCCTTTTAGCTAAAAATACCCCAACTTTATGGGTTTGTGTTGCCACCTTTTGCCCTTCTGTTTTCCAGGATTGTTAAACCAGTAGTGAATTATGTAGCAGAAAGAAAACTGAGAAAGGGCTTGTTAAAACACCTTGAGAAAAAATTGAATGGTGTCTTTATTTGTTAAGCCACCAAGTTGTGTTAATCTTGTGATATTTTAGTATGGAAGTCATGCAAGCCCACAGTTGGAAAGTTAGATCATGTTGTCACAGCTGGATCAGTTATTTTTCTCAGTTTCTATTGCTGTGCTGTCCAGAAGATTTTCTGTGCTTTAGAGCAAGGCTAAGTCTCTAGCATCTTTGATTTAAGCCAGCAGAGGTACAGCCTGATTGTAGTGGGGAAACAAATGCTCCTCACCAATTTATTTCCTAGTAGTAAAGCAAGATTGCAGGGATATTAATTTGCAGTCTTGGTTTAGTTAAGAATAGGAAACACAAGGGAAGAAGATGAAACAAAGGGAAGAAGGTGAAACAATTGGAATGACTGAATAACTTAACTGGAAATCTTACATGTATTTAATGTAGCGCTGCCATTTGGATTATTTGGGGAGGGAAAAGAAAGTCTATAGGAAAATTACTTGGAACATCTGTGTGTCTATTCAGCACCTCATTTATAAGCTTGTTTTCTTAACTCTTGTTCTAGGAGTGCTTTCTGCGAACCAACATCATGCCAGCCCCGTCTGCTAATAGTAGGAAAAGAAGGGTACGGCCAGGTTTCTTACGTGGCACCCGTGGTGCTGCACGCTTTGGAGAAGTCTCCCGTTCACACCCTGGACCTTTCTGTTCTGCTTACAAACGTTGCACCGCCAGAAGAAATCTGCGGACAGGTACCTTTTTTCTTTTTCTTCTCATCGGATTCACTGACTGTATGTAAAGGATCAATCGAGTTGCAAGTAAGGTGAGCAAAATTAATTGGTAATGGAGGTGGCCTTGTTTTAATGTGCTGGGATGTTTGCTTCTGTCTGAAAATCCCCTTTTCTTTTAGACAGCACCACAAACAATCTGGATGTTGTACATGTCCACATTTTCCATACCCAGTTTTACAGTGAGGCTGTTGCTAGCAGCTCAGGAAGCTGGGCGGTGTTGCTAATAAACATCTCTTTGTGGAAAGAAATGCTGCTCATGTCACTGGGATCCAGAAAGTAGTTCTCATTGCCTCCTAGGACTGTGTGCTCCCAGTAGATGGCTCTGTATCAGACTGCATGTCGGCTACTTTTTGTAGGCTTCTTCTAAATTATATTAGTAAGGCAACCAAGGTTTGGGGCTTCTGTTTATTTTGTTTTCGCATGGACATACACAACTTGTGCTGCTGCAGTATGTGCAATAACAGCATTAACATTCAGAAAACACTTCATTTGCACGGTGATGTGGTTTTAACTAGAAAAAATGAACAGATTTGGTGTTTTTACTTTTAGGCAGGAAATCCATTTTCTTGTTTGGCATCACTACCTTAAAATATTTTTACCTTTAGTGGAAACGTTTGAGAGCCATACAAGTAAGGACAGACATGTTACACGACTGAATACTGATGTGTCCCTTAAGAGGGACATTTCCTTTCTTTGTTATGCGATGATTGTGGCTGTGGCCATATAGCTACGGTGTCTAGCCACTGCCTGAATATATCCTTCCCATGTTCTGACTAGAGTTCTCCGAATACTGATAATCTGAAAGGGTGCACAGAGAAATTCCTTATGTGAAAGGATGCTTGCCACTCTGTTCGCGTAGTTTCATTTCATGGGGCAGTCAGATGGCTATGTAGCTATGTATTAAGAGGTTATTGTATGTGTTTTAGTTTTCTTACCCAAGCTTTCCATTTCACTAGCTGATCCGAAATGCTCAGAAGACAGCACCAAGCACAATTTATGTCCCAGATATCCATTTATGGTGGGACAACGCCGGACCTGCCTTGAAACTTACTTTTCTAACTCTACTACGTAACATTCCAGCATTTTTGCCAGTTTTGCTGCTTGCTCCGTCTGATGTACGTCACTCAGATCTGCCAGAAGAGGTATTTGTCAATACTTTTCTTACTATTTCTTCAGTGTCTTGTAATTTATGAATGCTTTCAACATCAAACTGGTGTGCTTTCTTAAATGCATACTGTTATGCATTACTGTTACAGCCTGTGAAAATGTAGCCTTTTAAGGCCAGGAAGATAACTTTTTTCAATTTGTGTTCTTCAGGTATTCTTAATTTTAAAAGGTACTCGTCTTTTTGGAATAGAAGATGAGTTTTTGTGGCCTTAAATCTGAACTGTCTTGCCTCCTTCTGCTTTAGATCCAAAAATTATTTAATAAGGAATTTGGAGAAGTGTGCAATATTGAGTTGCCTGGTAGGGTAGAGAGAGCAGCCTTTTTTTGAGGACCTAATTCTAAATGAAGTGGCTAAGCCTCCTGTAAAGAAAAGAGGTGAGGAGGATATGAGAAGTACATCTAAAACTTTCCTATCGAAGTTACTATCTCTTTGGGCTTTGCTTTGGTGGTCATTTTCTGTCAGGATTTTGTCATATGCTTGTATTTGAGTACTGTAAATTGGCTAATTTTTCCTGATGAATTGAAGTTGATTGGACATTGGAAGCTGTGCCTGTAGCACCACCAGCTGAGCCTCAGAAGCCACAAGAGGAAGAAGTAGAGATGCTGGAGGAGGAAGAGAAGGATACCTTGTGTGACCTTAGAATTTTCTTGAGGGACGTTACTCACAGACTTGCCACTGACAGACGTTTCAGGGAATTTGCAAAGCCCGTTGACCCACAGAAGGTAAAGTAGTGCTGATCTGTGTGTGTCTGTAACTTCTCAGTGTTCGTATTTCTCAGCGTTTTGGGGAAGGTTCAACTTTGTTTTTAGGGCTGCACTGTTAGGATTTTGCAAGAAGCAGAGGCAGTGCTTTTACTTCTGCTGACTCTCAAATGTCTCTTATGGGATTATTCGCTGAAAGCCCTGGTTTCGTTCTAAAAAGCCAGTCCAAATGCCAACACAGTTTGCTCGTGAAAAGGCTTTGATACGTAGGCGTGTCACAGCACTGAAAAGCACAGAGATCTTTCCTTATAATTACAAACAGTATTTACAGGACTACTTGAGTGAAGTCTAAAGCCCTTTATTGGACTGTCAGTTCCTGTGGGAACAGGAATAGGAGCAGCAGTTTGTAAAAATAAGTTTTGAGATCCTGTTCTCTGTTTCATCTGGAACTTCTCAATAGGAATCAACCATAAGTGCAGTGTGTTTTCTTTTTCCTCCAATTGGCTGCTTAGATGCCTTTTTCTCCTTGATTTATGAGATAAGCCTAAACTAGGGGCGTATATTTCAAAGACAGATGTAACTTGAATATACCTGGGGATCAGCAAAGTCCTCTTCTTGTGGGCATTCACTGGCTTTTCTTCTCCCTTTCAGACTGGAGGACGTTTATCCATCTTGCAAAACCATTGTTATATTTGGCGTAATTGTTGGCAGTTTCCGCAGGAAAAAGCTTGAACTTGAAGACAATGGGTCCACCCACACAGCCCTTTCAAAGCAGTTAACCTTAGTCTGTCAGTAGTTTTCCTGTAGTAGTTTTTCGCGTTTGTTTGATCATGCCTTTACCTCATTGCTCACATTCTCAGACTGCTGGGGTTTTATATTTTTGTCATTTTCTTAGAAAATGGCGAATGATGCATATCCCGGCTTCCAGATGATTCGTTCCTGTTACTCCCAATTTGTGTCAGGCTGCGTTTGGTTGGAAATGAAAATGTAATTGCAAATTCCCCTGAACAGCACAACATGTCTGTGGTATTAATTAAAGCACTGTAAATAGGTAGAATATCTGAGAATGCATTCCTTCAAGCATGGCCGTGTTTTTTTAAACCTACAGAGGAGGCAAAATACGGTATTTAGGCTTAGTAGATGAAATGTATTGCTTCTGTGGTGGCAGATCCGTGTCTTGAGATTTTAAACCTGGTGGATCTCGTGCTCGAACCTTCAAAGGAGATGTTACATAGACAATAAACCGTCCTCCTTTTCGGGGAGGACTCTCCTTAGGTCATTCAGAAAACGCCTTCAGTCTTCATTCACTGCAGCATTCACAAAGTGAATGCCTTCCTGTAAGGTTAGTCACTGATGGCCACTCATTCCATGCTTTCACTAAGAAAAACCTTCGCAGCTTTGCATCTGAATTTCCAGCCCCGCGTTTAGGTGAGCCCGGAGCGGCATCAGGCATCGCTGGGCTCCTCGTCCGGCGGCGCTGGTGAAGTGAAAGATTCCAAATGTGAAGTTTGACAGTGAGCTGAGGGGCTTATGCTGGCCCGGTGGCTCTCTAAGCCCCCATGTCTGAGCAGCGGGAGCATCCGAGCAGCACAGGACGGAGCTCAGCAAGAGGCTGGGGTCAGGGCACTGCTGCAAATAGAAATGCTTTGTGGGCTGCAGAGGTTAACCAGGTACACGGCACTGTTTTACTACATGGTGGAGACCTATTGAGAGTGTTTCTGCCCTCCTTTTTAGCTGAAACATCTCCAGATTCTAAGGGGAAAAGGAATAGAAGGGACTTGCGGAGGTAATCTGGCCCTGCCTCCTGCTCAAAGCGAGGTTAACTTTGAAATGAGCTCGGGTTGGTCTGGGTCTTGCCCACTTTTGCAATCTTCCAGGGACGGAAATTGCTTCAAAGTTGCCAGCAGATCTCCTCGACCTCTCCAGACAGCTGCCTGCAGTCCCCAGCCGCTGTAGAGGTGCCGCTACATCAGAAGGCCTGAAATAAAGAGGTTAAAGGAAAATAGTTTCCATTTGGTTTGATGATGAAGTGGCAAACAAGAGGAAGAGTTGCAAGCTCCCTTCTTAAATTCAGTCCAGCCAAGTAGGAAAAGTAAATGTGGACAGCTGTATCTTGGCAAAGAAGATAGTAGGGAGCAAGGAGGTTTAGCAGTCAAGATGGAAGGTGATGCCATGAGGCTTACAGGCTAGTAATGTTCTAGTGAAACCCAGCCTTCCTAAAGAAACCTGCCTAACTACTTGATGTGAATAACAGACTCTATCCAGCTCTTTGCTAACATAGAAATGGTGCTGACTGCTTCTTCAGAGTAACAGAAGTTAGTGATACTACTGAAATAGTTATGGTTCAGATGTAGATCTGATTTATGCTAAGCACGCTGAATTCACAACTGTTGATCCTCCAGAGGAGGCTTTGCAATTGAACACCTGGAGAATAGGTAAATGTCCCGCTGTTGTTCTCCTCTTGTTTTGTTTTGTTTTGTTTTGTTTTCCTAGTAGCATAGGCTTAAGACTCTGAAGAAACGGGCTGCTTTTTTTCATTTCCAGCACTGGCTGTTCCTCCTGAGCCCCGCCTTCTATTTTTGCAGTCATAGGATATGTGAATGTAAATTGGTGGGAGAGAAGTAGAAAACTCTGTTTCAACTGGTGTTTTTTCAGCTATGTGGAGAGAACAAATAGAGTGGTTTTGAATATTCTGGCTCTTATTCAGAGCAGCATGTGGAGGGAGACAGATACGTTTGCTTTTTAGTGCAATGGCTTCAGAAGCAAGAGGGGAAAAAGCACTTTCTCTGGGAGCTGAAGAAGGTGTCCTAATCACAGGAGAGGTTTCTAAATGGCATATCTTTGCGAGGGTTCCTGTAGTCCGGAGGTTTTTGTTTGTTTGACGTTGGAAGGTTTTACTCGTAATATTCATGTCCTTCAGCAGAAGTGAGAAATGTGATTTTATTTTGTGCAGTATCGCGGACCCTCCGAAATCTCCTGGGAATGATGAATACCTCGCCCAGTACCAATGTGATGACGGTGGAGACCAGGAGAAAGCAAGAAGATCAAAAGAACGTGACCTCATTTCAAAAGAAACCGTTTTGTACAGCAAAGAGTCTTGTGAGCCTGGTGAGAAATTGCGGCATACTTCCTCTCTCAAGTCTGACACTGAATGTAGCTCTAAAAACCTTTCCTCCTCAGCTGTTACAGAGAGATGCCAAGATACAAAGGACGAGACTAAAACCACTGAGAAAGAGCATTACGAATGCAAGAGGGAACATGCTCCTAGTGAAGAGAAGGAGAGTCAAAAAGCAGGTCCTTCCAGCAAGAGAAGGATAAAGTTGAATACAAAGAATACAAACTTGAGCTCCTGATTGGCTTCATGCTGAACTCTGTGCTGTTCTTGTCCTAATCTTGGTCTCTCCATAGATAATATGGTTTAAATCCAAATAGAATCGTGCGATGAGGAAGATCTCACTGCAACAAATTCAACATCTAAAATCAAAGTTGACATTTTCCGTGATTTTCTTCCTGAGCAGAAGTGTGCAGTACTCCTTTTATATTAACGTAGAGATTATTTCAAACAGTCTTGAAGTGCTTGATGAGTTAACAGTCTGCAGATTTGTTATCATATCAAAAAAACCCCGACTTGGTAGACTATTCTATTCCCAGTTTTGAATGACCACTAGGAAAGAAGGCCTGAAATAAAGAGGTTAAAGACAATTAGTTTTCATTTGGTTTGATGATGAAGTGGAAAACAAGAGGAAGAGCTCTCCCCCAGGCGCAAACATCATCCTTTTGCTCTGCGTTCTGGGCAGCAGCGGGTGGGTCCCTCCTGGAAGGAGCCTCCTGGCAGCGGCCCTGAGCTCCCATGGGGCAGCTGCTGCATTCTCCTCACAGAGGACACCCCTGCAGCCCCCCGCTCCCACAGCCTGGCCACGCAAACCCAAGCCAAGACACCGAGCGAGCCTCCCTGATTGCCAACCAGCAGCTGGCTCAGCCTGGGACCCCAGGCCAGTGCCCACAAGACTCTCCTGGGCCTTAAAAAGCAAGCCTTGTGGGGACGGAGCACCCACAAAGAACGGACTCACACAACAGGACTCCTTGCCAACACTGCCTCACAGACACCTGGGCCTTGAGCGGGTAGCTCACCTTGAGCGAGCTCATTTCCTTCCCAGTAGCTGAAATGTGCCGTTTCGGGGGCATCTGGGGGCTACAGCGTGCTGCTGAGAGGGATGTTGGAGCTCCTGCAGGGCAGTGCTTCCACTAAGGCAAGGCCTTTTCTGCATCTTCTACTGCCCTGCAAGCGCGGATGCTTGGGGCACACAAGAAGCTGGCAGGGGACACAGCTGCAGGGATTGCAGCGATTCCTAAAGTCATAGCCAAATACAAGAAAGACAGGAGGACGTGATGCTTCCGAGAGAAAGGAGCTCGCTTTGGGGTCCAAATCCGTCCCTTTTTCAGGGAGGAAGAGATGCTGTGCATTTCTCTCGTCCCCCTGAGACAGCCACTGGGTGACGATGGTGCCAAGTGTCTGGAAAGAGACCTTGCTTTCTCAGGCCCAGGTGTCCAGCTGCACACCAAGGCCGTCCCTGGCTTCCAGGCGCAGTTGCCAGGCCCAAGGCTGAGCTCCCCTGCGAACCCCCAGCCCAGCAGACCTTGCTCCTGGCATTGTGGAGCAGCCATTTCACGGCAGCCTTTTCTCCTGGCAGTCAGCTTAGCGCCGAATGCTCTGTCACCGGGACGCCTGAGAGCCATGGGAGCTCAGCAGAGAGTCACTGTCAGCTTGGAGCTCACAAAGGTGGGTGGCCACAAGTGCCCTGAGCGTCCAGCTCGCATTGAGGACTGGTGCTGGCACTCGAGGCGTGGAGGTCGGCATGGTGCAATGGGAGACGCCACTGTCCTGCTGGTGGGACAAGAGACACTGATGTGCTGCTGCTGCTGGAGGAGACTTGAAGGTGCTGCTGCTTAGAGGTGCTGAGGAGCGGGCAGCCTCTTTCGTGGTGGCTGAGCTGAGCATGCTCCTGTTCATTAGTACTCTCCCCTTCCTATGTTTTTCCTAAGGTGGAGAGAGAGAAACGCACAGATCTCTTTCTTTCCCGGTAAGAAATGGAAGAGCCTCGTATCTACATATTTGCCAGATTCATCCTAGCACCCTTGGGACTGGGGATCTGTGTTGATCTGTAATAAAGAGCAATCATCAGCACAGCAAATCCCCGTGACCTTGTGTCTATCAGCATCGTCCAAATCCCTCTCTAGAGCTGTGGGCTGGCCAAGCTGTGTGTTGGATGGTGAAGCTGGGAAATGCTTGGGATGGGGAAGGCTGAGTGGGCCGAGAAATCCTTGCTGGGATGGGAAGGTTTCCTTGGCGTGGAAAGGCATTGGGCTAGGAAATGAGAGAGATGGGAAATGTTCCCGGGCTTTGAAAGCACTGGGAAGCAAAAGCATTGGGATGAGCAATCGCTCCTGGGATGGGAAAACATCGGGATGGGAAGTCTTGAAAGGGGTGGGTAACATTCGCTGAGGAAGGAAATACTTGGAAAAGTCATCCAAGAGAGGGAAATTCTTTGGGACGAGATCTCTTTGGATGAAGAAACGCTTCGTGTTGATGGGAAATCTTTTGTCTGGGAATCTGTTCTCATGTGAACTTGTCAGGATGGGAAATGACCATGAGGATGAAAGCTGGTCCTGGCATGGGAAATGCCAGGGAAAAGATGCGGTGTGGAAGCGTGGTGGGCATGGCAAGTGCTGCGTGGGAGGGCAAGCCTGCTGGGGATGGCCAAGTCTTGCGCTGGGCAGCCTGCTTGGGTCCAAAGCCGGCAGTCCTCCCCAAGATGTCGGCGAGGGGCTGGTGAGCCGTTGGGACGGAACCCCCGTTGCCCGGGTTCCCCAAGCAACCGCCCCACTCTCCAGCCACCATGGCAGGTCCAGCAGCCGGCTCCCGCTCCTCCCGGGGCTGCGGCCCTGCTGGCGAGCCCAGCGCCCCAGAGCTCAGCCCTGCGCCCTTTTTCCCACAGAGGGTTTCCCCAGACGGCTTCCGCGGCTTGCGCAGACGCAAAACTCCCCCTTCGTCGTCCCAGCCGTGCCACCAACGGTGGCTGCCTGGCTGCTGCCCTCCCTCCCCGGAGCGACGGCGCTGCCCTTGCAGCCCCCGCAGGTACCCACCCTCCCCTCCGCGCTGCCCCAGGCTCCTGCCCACCCTGGCCCCCCCCCACTCCTCGTGCCGGGGCCTCCGCTGCGGGCGCAGGCGCTCCCCGCGCCCCGCACCCTGAGCAGCAGCCGGGGGCAGCTGCCGGAGCCCTGCTTGCACGCTGTGGGGCTCAGCGAGGACCAGGGGCCCCTGCTGCCCGGCCCCACTGCCCCCGAGCCTGCCCAGGCTCCAAGGACCGCCAGCACCCAGACGGCGACGCCCGACGGTGAGTTTGGGGCTGGCCCAGCCGGCCGCTGGGCGCCCCACACCCAGGAGCCATGGCAAAGCTGGCATCGGGGGATGCCTGGGGGATTGCATTGGCTTGCTTTTTCCTCAGCGGCGACACTTGCAGAGGTGCCTGAGGAGCCCCTGGAGCTGCTGGAGCTGGGCCCCGATGCCTTCACTGAGGCCTTTCCCCAGCTGGCAGGGGACAGCCAGCAGCTGCAGCACGTGCAGGACCAGCTCCTGGCCGACCTGGACAGCTCCGGCTTGGAGGCGCAGCTCAGCTGCCTGGATGCCGTGGAGCCCCAGGACGCCTTCCCCGATTTGCCCAGCAGTCCTGCCCTCAGCCGCTTCCTCTCGCAGCTGCCCGACCTCTGCGAGGACATCGAGGAGCCGAGCACACAGGGACTGGCAGCCACCAGAGCGCTGGGTGAGGTCCCCTCAACCCCTGGGCTGCACCCCGACAAGGTGCAGGCTGGGCGGGCGCTGCAGCCCCCTGCAGCTGCTGTGCCGCCACTCAGCTCCCCCCTCAAGCCTGCAGCCCGGCCCCAGCTCAGGAGAGTCCTGCCCAAAAGGCCCCCCCAGCAGGAATTCATCCCTGCCCGCAGGAGACCCCTGCCCAAGCCTCCCTCGGCTCCTGTCCAGAGCCCCCCCGACCCTGACTTCCTCACTGCCCTCAGGAGATCCCTGCCCAAGCCTCACCTGAGTCCCCTCCAGAGCCCCCCAGACCCTGCCCGCAGGAGACCCCTGCCCAAGCCTCTCCCCAAAAGGCCCCCCCAGCAGGAATTCATCCCTGCCCGCAAGAGAACCCTGCCCCAGCCTCCCTTGGCTCCCCTCAAGAGGCCTCAACTTCTCCCAGCCCTGAGGAGAGCCCTGCCCAGTCCCCCTCGCAGTCCCCTCCAGAGCCCCCCGCCTGCCCCTGCGCCCACCGGCACCAAGTGGGGGGCCAAGCGCCCCGCGCCCACCAGCACCCCCAGCACAGCGCAGAGCTCTCAGCACAGGAGGCCCACGATGGACAAGACCCCCGGCAAGGAGAAGACGCTGCTGCTGGGCCAGGCTGGCCAAGGCCCCAAGACGCTGCGCCAGGGCAAGACGGCTGGCCACAGCGCGCTGCCTGGCAGCAGCAGCCAAGCGGGCAGCGGCAGGCAGCAGCCAGCGAGCGACAGCACCAGGGCGCCCAGCAAGAGAGCGCGAAGCCCGGGGGCTGCTGGGGGGCAAGGAGCAGCGGCGCCGCCTCTCTGCAGAGCGCGGCTGCTGCCGGAGCCCCTCCCCATGAAGCCCCGTGCCCGTGCCTGTGCCCGTGCCTGTGCCCGTGCCCATGCCCGTGCCGTGCGGCCCCAGGACAGGCTCCGGCCCCAAGCCAGCAAGACCAAGACGCTGCAGCGCCAGCAGCCGGGGACAAAGACCCCCAGCGAGACTTTGCAGCCGCTGGGGGCCAGGGCCAAAGCGCTGGGGCCAGTGCGCCAGCCGCCCTGTGTGCAGCCGCAGCCCACCTCCAGCGGCATGCCCAGGGCCCGGCCGACGCTGCCAGGCTCCAGCGCTGTGCCCGCTGCCCCCCGGCCCCCAGCTGGCCACAAGGCCCAGGCGCTGCCGGCACCACCAGGCAGCACAGGAGCACAGAGAGCTCCCCCAGAGCAGGCGCCCAGAGTGTGGGGCCTGCCAGCCGCAGGGGGCCAAGCGCAGCGTCCGGCTCTGCCCACACAGCCGCGCACGCTGCAGCGTCCGGCGCAGCCCCGCGTGGACTACGTGCCCTGCGTGGGGCCCTGGGCGGGCCGCGACGCAGCGCCCACGCCGCTGGAGGAGCAGGAGGAGTCGGTGCCCATCATGCCGCAGCAGCGACCCGAGCGGGAGCGCCTGAAGAAGCTGGCCCAGGAGGAGCGGCAGCGGGCGGCCCACCAGACCAAGATCGGCCCCGTGCAATTCTTCGTGCAGCGGCAGAAGGACCACGCCATAGCCTACTATAACGGCTACCCGTGACCGACCTCGGGCTTCTCCTCGACGGCCCCCGCAGCACCCAGGCAGGCACAGAGACCTCTGCAGGCACCTGCTCCAGCTTCAGCCACGCTCCTCAGCCCTTGCCCCTCTCGCTTGCCCTCTCCCCTCTCTCGTGCTGGAGCTAGGGGATGAGCTTGCCACTCTCAGGGATGGGCAACAGCGCCAATGGCAAATGCGCGCGCGCCTCACCCAGGAAGGTGGCAATGGCAAGCTGGGGAGATGCTGGCAGCAGCTGGGCTGGGAAAGCTTGGCCATGGCAACTGCTGCTTGGGACACCAAAGGGCTGAGAGACAAGACTTGCTTCTTCTTTCGGGGCATTGCTCTTCTTTCCTGCCTTCTGGATTAAATTCCTCTCCTTAGGTGGTCACTCAGCAAGGCCTCTGCCTGCAGAGCACTTCTTCTTGCACTGGCATGCCAAGGGGATAAGAACTGGGAGGTCTTTGGGATAGCAAATGATCAGTGGGATGGGAAGTGATGATGGGGATAGCAATTCATTGGAATGGGAAAAATGGGTTTTATTTGTATTAAATTTAAATTTTTTAATTTTCATTTAATTTATTGGTTTTCTTATTTATTTAATTAAATCCACTTTATTGACTGTGTTGTACGGTATGGCATTGTTTTATTATTATAAAATTATAAGTATTTAATAGTATTAAATATTTTTATATATTAATATCTTATAAACTATAAGTATCATTATTTATTATTTTGTTGGTTTTTATTCCTTTTCTACCCTATTAAACTCTCTTTATCACAACGCACTGGTTTGGACTTTATTTTTCCTTCCGAGTCATTCTGGATTCACTCCGGATGGGGGGACACTAGCGAACGCCTGTGTGCTTCAGATCCAAGGTCACCTTTGCCCTCAACTCAAGATACATATTTGCATCTGTTGTTGTGAAACAAAATTAACAATAGGAACAATAAAGTTACCTACTTGCTAGCAGCAGCTCTACATTTGCTGGGGTCTGCTCTGTGCATTTTGAAGACCATTCCATGCTCTTCAGCCCCTTCAGGAGAAATGTATGGTTCTAGGAAAATGCGTCTTGACCTGATGCAAAGCTGTGACTCAGCCTGCAGCTGCTGCAAGCCCTGGCATTATACCTGCAGCCCCTCCAACAACTCTGATGTTCCCTGCATCGACTTCAACCACTGCGGCAGGACCTGAGGCCCCTCAAAGCCTTGTCACACACCCTGCAGCCCCTCGAGCCCCTGGCATGTTCCCTGCAGCCCCTCCAGCCCCTGGCATGTTCCCTGCAGCCCCTCCAAGCCTGGCACAGGCCCTACAGCTGGCTCCGGGGACGACCCCGTTGCTGTCTCAGGCACCAATACACACAAGGGGAAGGAATGCATGCAGAAGTCATCTCGTTTCGGAAGGGCAGAAAGTTTTCTTTGCAACAGAAAGATCCCCATCCCTGGAAAGCTGCGAGTTATGGGACAAGATTGCAGCTGTCCTCCAGGCGAGCACATTGTCAGCTGGCTGCTGCGCTGCTGGGATAGCAGCTGCGGGAGCCTGGCAGCAGAGGGCAGGGAAGCCAAGCAGCTGGGATCCTTCTCTGGGAAAGGGGGCACTGAGAAAGCGCTTGCAAACGGGGCACAAGCCCTCAGCCTCTGGAGGCGGCGCCTGTCAGGCGTGAAGGAAAGGGATCCCTTCTGGGAAGATGCTGTGGGCTTGCTGAGGCTCGAAGAACAGACGGTGCTGGCTGCTACCAGCGTGCTGCAGCAGCGGCAAGACAGAGCCGTGGTGGTTTTCCTCAGCTGGGCAGCTGAGCTCCAGCACAAGCGCTCTCTCCCTGCCCCTCCTCCAACGCCAAGGGGAGAAAAGAGGCTGGCAAGGGCTCAAGGGCTGCCAGAAGGACAGGGAGATCACTCCACAAGGAGCGTCACGGGCAAAGCAGGCTCAGCACAGCCTGTTCCAGTCCAGCCCGGGGCCTGCTCCTGCGGGGGGCTCTCCACAGGCCGCGGCCTCCTCCAGGCCACAGCCACCTGCTCCACCGGGGGCTCCTCCACCCGCAGGGGGGCTGCAGCGTGGAGATCTGCTCCACGGGGGACCCATGGGCTGCAGGGGGACAGCCTGCTCCACCAGGGGCCTCTCCCTGCACAGGCCGCAGGGGAACTGCTGCTGTGAGCCTGGAGCACCTCCTGCCTCCTGCTGCACGGACCTTGGGGGCTGCACAGAGCTTTCTCACTCCTCCCTGAGCCAGACGCTGCTGGGCAGCAGCTTTTGTTCCCTTTCTTAGATGGGCTCTCCCCCAGGCGCAAACATCATCCTTTTGCTCTGCGTTCTAGGCAGCAGCAGGTGGGTCCCTCCTGGAAGGAGCCTCCTGGAAGCGGCCCTGAGCTCCCATGGGGCAGCTGCTGCATTCTCCTCACAGAGGACACCCCTGCAGCCCCCCGCTCCCACAGCCTGGCCACGCAAACCCAAGCCAAGACACCGAGCGAATCCCTGATTGCCAGGCAGCAGCTGGCTCAGTCTGGGACTCCAGGCCAGTGCCCACAAGACTCTCCTGGGCCTTGAAAAGCAAGCCTTGTGGGGACGGAGCACCCACAAAGAACGGACTCACACAACAGGACTCCTTGCCAACACTGCCTCACAGACACCTGGGCCTTGAGCGGGTAGCTCACCTTGAGCGAGCTCATT
This sequence comes from Aythya marila, assembly GCF_965140915.1. Taxonomy (NCBI): domain Eukaryota; kingdom Metazoa; phylum Chordata; class Aves; order Anseriformes; family Anatidae; genus Aythya; species Aythya marila. Next base: position 116,800 of record NW_028137456.1, on the reverse strand, counting down.
TCCTTCCCAGTAGCTGAAATGTGCCGTTTCGGGGGCATCTGGGGGCTACAGCGTGCTGCTGAGAGGGATGTTGGAGCTCCTGCAGGGCAGTGCTTCCACTAAGGCAAGGCCTTTTCTGCATCTTCTACTGCCCTGCAAGCGCGGATGCTTGGGGCACACAAGAAGCTGGCAGGGGACACAGCTGCAGGGATTGCAGCGATTCCTAAAGTCATAGCCAAATACAAGAAAGACAGGAGGACGTGATGCTTCCGAGAGAAAGGAGCTTGCTTTGGGGTCCAAATCCGTCCCTTTTTCAGGGAAGGAAGAGATGCTGTGCATTTCTCTCGTCCCCCTGAGACAGCCACTGGGTGACGATGGTGCCAAGTGTCTGGAAAGAGACCTTGCTTTCTCAGGCCCAGGTGTCCAGCTGCACACCAAGGCCGTCCCTGGCTTCCAGGCGCAGTTGCCAGGCCCAAGACTGAGCTCCCCTGCGAACCCCCAGCCCAGCAGACCTTGCTCCTGGCATTGTGGAGCAGCCATTTCATGGCAGCCTTTTCTCCTGGCAGTCAGCTTAGCGCCGAATGCTCTGTCACCGGGACGCCTGAGAGCTGTGGCAGCTCAGCAGAGAGTCACTGTCAGCCTTGGAGCTCACAAAGGTGGGTGGCCGCAAGTGCCCTGAGCGTCCAGCTCGCAATGAGGACTGCTGTGGCACTCAAATTGTCACCTGTTTGCTGCGATGCTGGGATACCTGCTCTGGTAGCCTGGCATCAGAGGCCAGGGAAGCCAAGCAGCTGGGATCCTTCTCTGAGGCAGGGGACACTGAGAGTGGAAATGGAAATGGGGCACAAGCCCTCCGCCTCTCAAAGGAACCCCTCAGATGTTTAGGTATAGTAAACTTATCTATATCTGTGTGACTCTAGACCACAACATGTTAGTGTTCTGGTTTGTCCACTGCTTTGTTGTGGGGGCTTTGAGTTGGCCTCTACTCTTTAGGTGAATGCTGACTTCATATCTATGGTGCACTTTATTCTTAAAATGGGAAGTTTCTACCAATTTCCTGTCCAAAGTTCCTCATAAGCCAACTGCAATCATCATTTCAGATGTATCTCCCAACTTACACATTTCCTAATTCTCCTTGATATTTACTCAAGAAATGCATTTTCACAGAGACGTCATATTTTTCTCTCAACTGGCATCTGGCTGAGCAGAATGATGTCCTTTAATTCCCTTCCACACAATAGGCAACTTGTTCCTTCTGTCTTCTGAACACTTCCTCCTAAGTTCAATGTGAATACAAGTGGCAGAATTTTGCCTCATGTCTTAAATGTGTGGCAGGGCTGCCCTGTCAGGTGTACTTATACTGGAGAAAAAAAAAAAAAAAAAAAAGAATAGCCATACACACCATATAACCACTTAACTTTTTCAGTTCTTCTGTTAAGAGTGCATGAACATGGGGTTTTGTTGTTTTATTGTTTGTTTTAAACTCCTGACTGCCATATAGCAAACATGACAAAAAAAAAAAAAAAAAGAAAAAGAAAAAAAAAAAAAAACACCCTTTGTTGAGAATCTCTAAGCATGGCTCTGCTTTGTATTATCAAATGTCACCTGAACCATTTCAATCACAAGGGATATCCTTCTGTCAGGCTCGGTAGTACTTCCCAACTTTATGTCACCTGGAAATCTCAAAGCTCATATGTAATTTTTAGTCTTCGGCCACCACGTCCATACTGAACATACCTAAATTTGAAGTCATCTCTGCTCTGAATAAGAGGTTGGGTTTTCAGAGGTCCCTTCCAGCCTACATTTCTCCATGAGTCTTTGCCTCCTTAGCAGCTGCAGTTTCAGAACTGTCTCTGAGAATCACTACAGGTAACCTCTCCTTTGCCGGTAATTCCCTCTTCGAACAGTGTGAACAATTGCAAACTCCCTTGATTCACTTGCAGCCCCAAAGCCCAAATCCATAGATAATGTATCAGAAGCTCACAGAAAGTGAAATAGATGTAGTTCATCCCCTGTGTAGGGGAGCACTGGTCCTACAAAGGCAAGCTACTAAATTCTCTGGAAACAAATTAGCTTTAATAAATTATCTTGTAAATTCCACATTACCCGCTACTTCCCTAGTCTTATCTCTTCTTGCTACAAAACTTTGCCCAGCGTTGATGTCAAACTAACAGGCCTGCACTTGTCTGGATCACTCTTTACATTCTCCTGGACAGAAGTATATTTGTTACTCTCCCATTCTGGGGACTAGCCCTGATTGGCACAACTGTGAGGTATTTTTCCTACTTGACTTGTTGTTCTGTGTGCCAATGCTGTTAATAGGCTAGGTAGATATCAGCTTGTCATTTTTCACTTGAATCACTGTAGATTTTTATTTCACCTCAGATGATGTTGTGCCTAGTGCCCTACCCTCATTTGCAATGGGAATCCTGTCACTGCCCTTAATATCACATTGTTGTTGCTGTTAGATGCAGGAAATAAGATTTGCAGCATTTGAGACATCATTAACTTTTGATCTATTTTTGCCTCGAGTATGCAACTGTCCTAATTTGTTCTCTTTGTTCCCCCTGGGTTCTGTGGCTTAAGTATCATTTACTATTATTGTTTAATTTCCTATGTGAAGGAGGTTTTGGGTCATTCGTACTTTATTTTTGCAGTTTTTAACCTCTGAAATGTACCTTTTCTCATTGCTTTTTTCCCATCGGAATTTTGAATTTTAACTCTGCCTTCTCTGCACTCCAGTCCCAGAGATGCTTAGTCAGACTCAATTATTCGTTTCCTTAGATTTCAAAGTTTGCATTTCTAAGCCTCAAAACCTTCGTTCTAAGCCTGGTGTTGTCTGTCTTGAAATGTAAAATGAGAAAAGTCAGCTCATGATCAGACTTTATTCAAATCTTACTACATTTAAACCCGTACAGGAGCCAAGTCTAAAATGGTCTTATATTTTTTCACTTTTGTGAAGAAATCCATCACATAGTATATCTGTATGAGAATAAGTGGCAATCATCTTTCAGTCTTTTGCTGGGAAGTTGAAGTCTCCCGTAATTCCCATTATTGTTTATGTGTCTGGTAACTGTAGACTGGAGCTAAGAGCAAAGAGCAGGCTAGCAAGGCTGTCTTTCTTTAGCAGTGATTTGCACAAAACCACTCTGTTGCTGACCCATAACATTTCCCTATCCTCTGCTTCTTGCTAACACAAAGCACCATCTTATTCCATCCATCTGCCCTGGTTTCCAGACTTCCTGAGATTTATCAGTACTTGTATGGCATTCATGCCTTTATTTCACCCTTCCTGTGTTGACACTTGTCTTAAGAGTTTTAGATCCTGAACATGATCATCTCAAAGTTTGCCTGACAGTTTGGTCTTCCTCACATTGTCGTAGAGTATCAGGTCTCTACCACTTGAAACAGATTGTATTGGATTAGATTATTGGCACTGTCTCTTGTGCTGGTAGTCCATTATCTTCGCGGTCCATACAACTGGCCATCAGCGGACATGAAGTGGCCTTATCCTGCCCATTTACCTGTCTGGAAATCAGCCACACTCTCTGCCTAGAACAGGGAATGGATTTTCCTCAGCTTTCTTCAAAAGCTCTGAAGTTTTCTGTGACCTTTCCACTTTTATGGTATGATAAGCTTTTGCTTCCACTGAAGGTTAGAAGTCATTATGAATAGTGCCAACAAAACAGAAACATAACAATGAAAATGATATTTGAATTCAGAATAGGTATTTAAAAAGTTCACCTTCTCCAGCACAAATGGGGAAAAGAAAAAATAAAATATATAAATAAATAAATAAATAAAGCAGTCCTAAATCATCAAAACTGGCCAAAGAATTAGAAGAAGCACTATTTTTCCAAAGCTGCAATGTTTTCCATTCATCTCACTGGGCCAGCAGAGCACTAGAGAGCTGGATGCACTGAACTCCTGGCTCATACCCTAAATGACCTGCAGGAAGATCTTCTTATCTCTGTCCCCCCGTTTCTCCTTTCAATCTCTGTTTTGTCTGTTTGTATCACTAGCTATCAAAGCGCTACTGAGATATGCACGTGCAGCACCCAGCACAACCTTGTTTCAGGCTCCAGTGGGACCTTTAGGCATTACCATCCTATAAACAAGTCACAGTGATAGTGAGTGTAATTACAGTCGTCAAACTATTCCAGCTCCACATCATTAGCCATGCCCTGAGCTAAATAACATTTAAATCAGTTTGATATGTCATCTGTGGCTTTCTTCACTGTCACTTGCAATCCAGCAAACTCCTTCCTTCGTGTTTCTAGATTAGACAGAGGGTTCTTAACTGCAGACATCCACTTCCCTGTTCAGGAAGCAGTGAGACCTTTCATCTTCACCCAGAATTAAGATGATATCCAAGCATCATGAGACACAGCGCGTATGTCTCCTAGGCCCATCCCATAAGAGCAGGACATTTACCTCACATGAGAAGAAGACTTAATGCAGAGGCAAAGCAAGATACTCGGTGTCAAAGCCATGTCTGGATGAGCATTAAAGACAGACCAAAATTACCCAGTACAGGAGGAAAATCTATCATTTGAAGAAGATTACGGTCTCTGATTATTAGTTTCAAAATTAGTTTTTTCTTTGGATTTCCTCTGAACTTAAACTTAGTTTGGAATGCCTTTGGTTTTGAATAGTTCTGAAATTGTATTACTTCTCCTAAGTAAGTTGATAGTCTGTTCTATTTACGTGAAATTCAAATAATATTGTGAAGGATCTGCCATCAGTTTTACTGTGTGCCAGGCTGAGAGCCTTCCTGTACTTAAAGGCAACCTATAGGAAAGCTGGGGAGGGGGTCTTTATCAGGGCCTGGAGTGACAGGACATGGAGTAATAGCTTTACACTGAAAAGTTAGATTTCTAATATATGTTAGAAAGAAATTCTTTACTGATAGTACTTCACACCCAGCCCCTCCAGCCCCTGGCATGTTCCCTGCAGCCCCTCCAAGCCTGGCACAGGCCCTACAGCTGGCTCTGGGGACAACCCCGTTGCTGTCTCAGGCACCAATACACACAAGGGGAAGGAATGCATGCAGAAGTCATCTTGTCTCGGAAGGGCAGAAAGTTCTCCCAAGAAGAGGAAGGAGCAAGAGGAAGGCGAGGCAGCCTACCCCAAGGTAGGGCCATCCCAGGGCACAGGAGGCTGTTGGAAAGGAGAGCAGAGAGAAAAGCAGCAGGAAGCAGGTGATCCCCATCCCTGGGCGAGCTGTGACCAATGGGACAAGATTGCAGCTGTCCTCCAGGCGAGCACATTGTCAGCTGGCTGCTGCGCTGCTGGGATAGCAGCTGCGGGAGCCTGGCAGCAGAGGGCAGGGAAGCCAAGCAGCTGGGATCCTTCTCTGGGGAAGGGGGCACTGAGAAAGAGCTTGCAAACGGGGCACAAGCCCTCAGCCTCTGGAGGCGGCGCCTGTCAGGCGTGAAGGAAAGGGATCCCTTCTGGGAAGATGCTGTGGGCTTGCTGAGGCTCGAAGAACAGATGGTGCTGGCTGCTACCAGCGTGCTGCAGCAGCGGCAAGACAGAGCCGTGGTGGTTTTCCTCAGCTGGGCAGCTGAGCTCCAGCACAAGCGCTCTCTCCCTGCCCCTCCTCCAACGCCAAGGGGAGAAAAGAGGCTGGCAAGGGCTCAAGGGCTGCCAGAAGGACAGGGAGATCACTCCACAAGGAGCGTCACGGGCAAAGCAGGCTCAGCACAGCCTGTTCCAGTCCAGCCCGGGGCCTGCTCCTGCGGGGGGCTCTCCACAGGCCGCGGCCTCCTCCAGGCCACAGCCACCTGCTCCACCGGGGGCTCTTCCACCCACAGGGGGGCTGCAGCGTGGAGATCTGCTCCACGGGGGACCCATGGGCTGCAGGGGCACAGCCTGCTCCACCAGGGGCCTCTCCCTGCACAGGCCGCAGGGGAACTGCTGCTGTGAGCCTGGAGCACCTCCTACCTCCTGCTGCACAGGCCCTGGGGGCTGCACAGAGCTTTCTCACTCCTCCCTGAGCCAGACGCTGCTGGGCAGCAGCTTTTGTTCCCTTTCTTAGATGCAAGACACCTTCTTAAATTCAGTCCAGCCAAGTAGGAAAAGTAAATGTGGACAGCTGTATCTTGGCAAAGAAGATAGTAGGGAGTAAGGAGGTTTAGCAGTCAAGATGGAAGGTGATGCCATGAGGCTTACAGGCTAGTAATGTTCTAGTGAAACCCAGCCTTCCTAAAGAAACCTGCCTGACTACTTGATGTGAATAACAGACTCTATCCAGCTCTTTGCTATCATAGAAATGGTGCTGACTGCTTCTTCAGAGTAACAGAAGTTAGTGATACTACTGAAATAGTTATGGTTCAGATGTAGATCTGATTTATGCTAAGCACGCTGAATTCGCAGCTGTTTATCCTCCAGAGGAGGCTTTGCAATTGAACACCTGGAGAATAGGTAAATTTCCCGCTGTTGTTCTCCTCTCCTCTTGTTTTGTTTTGTTTTGTTTTCCTAGCAGCATAGGCTTAAGACTCTGAAGAAACAAGTTGCTTTTTGTTCCCTGAGCCCTGCCTTCTATTTTTGCAGTCATAGGATATGTGAATGTAAATTGGTGGGAGAGAGGTAGAAAACTGTTTCAACTGGTGTTTTTTCGGCTATGTGGGGAGAACAAATAGAGTGGTTTTGAATATTCTGGCTCTTATTCAGAGCGGCATGTGGAGGGAGACAGATGCATTTGGTTTTTTAGTGCAATGGCTTCAGAAGCAAGAGGGGAAAAAGCACTTTCTCTGGGAGCTGAAGAAGGTGTCCTAATCACAGGAGAGGTTTCTAAATGGCATATCTTTGCGAGAGTTCCTGTAGTCCGGAGGTTTTTGTTTTTTGTTTGCCTTTGGAAGATTTTACTCGTAATATTCATGTCCTTCAGCAGAAGTGAGAAATGTGATTTTATTTTGTGCAGTATCGCGGACCCTCCGAAATCTCCTGGGGATGATGTATACCTCGCCCAGTACCAATGTGATGACGGTAGAGACAAGGAGAAACCAAGAAGATCAAAAGAACGTGACCTCATTTCAAAAGAAACCGTTTTGTACAGCAAAGAGTCTTGTGAGCCTGGTGAGAAATTGCGGCATACTTCCTCTCTCAAGTCTGACACTGAATGTAGCTCTAAAAACCTTTCCTCCTCAGCTGTTACAGAGAGATGCCAAGATACAAAGGACGAGACTAAAACCACTGAGAAAAAGCATTACCGAAGAAAGAGGGAACATGCTCCTAGTGAAGAGAAGGAGACTCAAAAAGCAGATCCTGCCAGCAAGAGAAGGGTAAAGTTGAATACAAAGAATACAAACTTGAGCTCCTGATTGGCTTCATGCTGAACTCTGTGCTGTTCTTGTCCTAATCTTGGTCTCTCCATAGATAATATGGTTTAAATCCAAATAGAATCGTGCGATGAGGAAGATCTCACTGCAACAAATTCAACATCTAAAATCAAAGTTGACATTTTCCGTGATTTTCTTCCTGAGCAGAAGTGTGCAGTACTCCTTTTATATTAACGTAGAGATTATTTCAAACAGTCTTGAAGTGCTTGATGACTTAACAGTCTGCAGATTTATTATGAAATAAAAAAAAAACCCCGACTTGGGAGACTATTTTTTTCCCAGTTTTGAATGACCACTAGGAAGAAGGTTATTCCGGCATCAAGAAAGTCATGTGGAATGTAACAAAATTTACTGAACCAGTAAGTAAAAATTATATTTTTCTATTATTTCCATTGTTTCAACTCTTCAGATGCTTATGAATGGCATAGATAACAGAGGGGAGATCGTGGTAATCGGAGCTACCAACAGACTGGATTCTGTAGATCCTCCTTTACAAAGACCAGGACGCTTTGGCAGACACTTCTTCTTCAACTTGCCAAATAAAGAGGTGAGAACTTAAATTCAACGTTAGTGCTACCATGGCAAAGTCCAACTTTATAGGAAAAAAAAATAATTGACAACTTGAACAAAAGAGTGATATGTGGAGACACTGCATTGTTCCATGGAGGGCAAATCTGGTACTGGATATATATGGTCAGGATGATACCACCAAGTAGTTAGTTCTATAATCAAACCTTTCATTCCCAAAGTTGTACCTGTTTGCTTAATTATTTAGTCCACTTTTGTGTTTTCATCATGAAGTTGTGTTTTTGGTCTCAATCCTTCGCTTATGAATGAATAGGGGACGTGTTTGCATTTGATTGTGCCCCTGCTCAGAGGTAGTAGTTTGAGTCATAATTCTTTTCTTCTTTATAGTAATTGTAGCAATTGGAAGCATTGTGCCAGAAGTGCTTTCTGTGAAATTATGGACTGAAAAGCAAATGTGATGAAGTAATGAGACTGTCCCAATGAAAGCTTGCTAAGTTTTAGAGAAGTTTTTTGGACAGCAAAGAAATGTTTCTGGATAAATTTTTCATGGCAGTATTTTCGTCTGGGTCCTTAGGTCTCGTAGTTTGGAAAGTTGTTACTGAAGCTATAAATGCCTTTTCTTTCACTGTAGGTTCCTAGAAAAAGTTCAGTATAACAAATAAGATATATTCAATTTCCTGGTTGAAAATGCAGAGTGTATATTAAATAACTGTAAAATACTTGAAAGTTGAGCAAGTAAGAAAAGCGTATTAATAGATGAGAGGTTTTGAGGGAGGACTGTTTTGTTTTTTGTTGTTTGTTTGTTTGCCTTTTGGTTTGTTTGTTTCTTGTTGGTATTTTTAAGGAAAACTTGGGACAAGCTAAAATGCAATGATTTTGCCTCCAGGCTAGAAAAGAAATTTTCAAGATTCATACTCGTGACTGGACCCCTCAGCCACCGGACATGTTGCTAGATGAACTTGCTGAGAAATGCATTGGTAAGACTGAAACCAAAACGGATTCTTGCTTGTGACCAAGTTGTAAAGAACCTTAGCTTGTACCAGGCAGTACCCATGCTCTTGTGCCTTGCTGCACAAGTAGTCAACGAGGCAGCTGGCACGCCTTCATAGCAATCTGAGTGAGATGCTTTCATCTATTTACTCTTTGTTGTAGTTCCTCTTGTTGTCTGAGAACGTTAAATGGTTCTGGGGCATCTTCCTCAAGAGTATAGTTTTTGATGAGGAGTCTGCTTCAGCTGCATAAGCGCAGGATATCAGGCAGTGAGCAACATGAAACTTCCCTGCAGAGTGGTAGCACTTTGAATTCCCTGTTAAGCTGTTTGGTTTTGGCATTACAAATTCTTTAAATGTTGCATGTTGTAAACCTGGGCCTTGACTGATGTAACGTTTGATTTTTGTTTGTTAGGATACTGTGGTGCAGATATCAAATCTTTATGTACTGAAGCTGCGCTGTGCTCTTTACGCCGATGCTATCCTCAGATTTATGCAAGTAGGGAGAAATTGCAGCTAGATGTTAATTCTATTAAAATAAAAGCAAAGGACTTTTTCATGGCTATGAAGAAGGTTGTTCCAGCTTCAAACCGGATCAAGGCTTCACCCATACAAGCACTATCACCCATTTTCAAGCCACTTTTTCAAAGATCAGTAGAGAATATTTTACAAGTTGTGCAGAAGATCTTCCCGCATGCACAGCTTGCACTAAAGGAGGACCGACAGCAAGGTATAACCACAGCATCCACTTCTTTATAATTCTGCTAAAGCAAAAACTTGTGGTTTGTGCAATCAACTTAAACCTTTCAGACATAATGGTGGTAGAATTTTATTATTTGCATGTGCATGTCTTTTTTTTGGGCAAGTCTGGAATATAACGCATAGGTTTTATTGTGGATTCGAAACTGAAATGCCAAATGGAAGCTCTGAATGACTCAATACACAGTAAAGGACGATGCGTTCTCTACTGAAGCATCCTGCTTCTGAGGGCAGCTAAGATAATTAGCATTTGTAGAGGTTGACTTGAGGTTTGAAGTATAAGGCACCTATTTTTCTTTAAAAAATCAAAACTCAGATCTTTGGAGGGGAAGCATTTCTAGGTCAATGTTTCTAATTCCTTTCTGAAGAATGTCAGGACCAGGATACAAGTATAACTGGTCTAAGCTAAATATTGTTTTAGCTATCATCATTTTTAACCAGTCTCCTAATTTAAATGTTTGTGGATCGTACTATACACGTGAGATCAATTAGCATTGATATTTACTAGATGAATGGAATTCTGTGGCCATCACATCCTTTATCCCCGTGCTTTCATTGTGGGAACCTCCTCCAGAAAGAAATGGTCTTGTTTTTTTTTTGTTTTTTTTTTTTTATCTATTTAGCAACTGCAGAAATTGTTCGTAATCTCCTTTATTCTAAGGGGGAGAAAAAAATCACCAAGAGTAGCATACCTTATACGTACACATCAGTGGGACTTAGTAGAGCTTTGTATGGCCTTGTGCCATCTCCTTAGATCTGTGGTGGGCTGAACTCTAGGAAATAGCTTTCAGTGTGTGCTCTCAAATGAAGAAAGGGTTTTGGCACTGATTTAGAAGCTGTATTAATGGAAGAGAAAGAGACAAAGGCTATTCAGGAAAGTTAACAAACCTCTTTTGCCTTTCAGAGCATTTCAATCCTATTTTACAAGATGATATGTTTGACAGTGATGACGATGCATCCTTGGTTTCTGGAGATGAATTAAAAGATGGAATGCCTAACGGACCAGAGAAAAAATGCCTCTGTTTCAGCAGGTAAAGAAAGATAGATTGTGTTAATCTTGTGATATTTTAGTATGGAAGTCATGCAAGCCCACAGTTGGAAAGTTAGATCATGTTGTCACAGCTGGATCAGTTATTTTTCTCCATTTCTATTGCTGTGCTTTCCAGAAGATTTTCTGTCCTCTAGAGCAAGGCTAAGTCTCTAGCATCTTTGATTTAAGCCAGCAAAGGTACAGCCTGATTGTAGTGGGGAAACAAATGCTCCTCACCAATTTATTTCCTAGTAGTAAAGCAAGATTGCAGGGATATTAATTTGCAGTCTTGGTTTAGTTAAGAATAGGAAACACAAGGGAAGAAGATGAAACAAAGGGAAGAAGGTGAAACAATTGGAATGACTGAATAACTTAACTGGAAATCTTACATGTATTTAATGTAGCGCTGCCATTTGGATTATTTGGGGAGGGAAAAGAAAGTCTATAGGAAAATTACTTGGAACATCTGTGTGTCTATTCAGCACCTCATTTATAAGCTTGTTTTCTTAACTCTTGTTCTAGGAGTGCTTTCTGTGAACCAACATCATGCCAGCCCCGTCTGCTAATAGTAGGAAAAGAAGGGTACGGCCAGGTTTCTTACGTGGCACCCGTGGTGTTGCACGTTTTGGAGAAGTTTCCGGTTCACACCCTGGACCTTTCTGTTCTGCTTACAAACGTTGCATCGCCAGAAGAAATCTGCGGACAGGTACCTTTTTTTCTTTTTCTTCTCATCGGATTCACTGACTGTATGTAAAGGATCAATCGAGTTGCAAATAAGGTGAGCAAAATTAATTGGTAATGGAGGTGGCCTTGTTTTAATGTGCTGGGATGTTTGCTTCTGTCTGAAAATTCCCTTTTCTTTTAGACAGCACCACAAACAATCTGGATGTTGTACATGTCGACATTTTCCATACCCAATTTTACAGTGAGGCTGTTGCTAGCAGCTCAGGAAGCTGGGCGGTGTTGCTAATAAACATCTCTTTGTGGAAAGAAATGCTGCTCATGTCACTGGGATCCAGAAAGTAGTTCTCATTGCCTCCTAAGACTGTGTGCTCCCAGTAGATGGCTCTGTATCAGACTGCATGTCGGCTACTTTTTGTAGGCTTCTTCTAAATTATATTAGTAAGGCAACCAAGGTTTGGGGCTTCTGTTTATTTTGTTTTCGCATGGACATACACAACTTGTGCTGTTGCAGTATGTGCAATAAAAGCATTAACATTCAGAAAACACTTCATTTGCACGGTGATGTGGTTTTAACTAGAAAAAATGAACAGATTTGGTGTTTTTACTTTTAGGCAGGAAATCCATTTTCTTGTTTGGCATCACTACCTTAAAATATTTTTACCTTTAGTGGAAACGTTTGAGAGCCATACAAGTAAGGACAGACATGTTACACGACTGAATACTGATGTGTACCTTAAGCGAGACATTTCCTTTCTTTGTTATGCGATGATTGTGGCTGTGGCCATATAGCTACGGTGTCTAGCCACTGCCTGAATATATCCTTCCCATGTTCTGACTAGAGTTCTCCGAATACTGATAATCTGAAAGGGTGCACAGAGAAATTCCTTATGTGAAAGGATGCTTGCCACTCTGTTCGCGTAGTTTCATTTCATGGGGCAGTCAGATGGCTATGTAGCTATGTATTAACAGGTTCTTGTACGTGTTTTAGTTTTCTTACGCAAGCTTTCCTTTTCACTAGCTGATCCGAAATGCTCAGAAGACAGCACCAAGCACAATTTATGTCCCAGATATCCATTTATGGTGGGACAACGCCGGACCTGCCTTGAAACTTACTTTTCTAACTCTACTACGTAACATTCCAGCATTTTTGCCAGTTTTGCTGCTTGCTCCGTCTGATGTACGTCACTCAGATCTCCCAGAAGAGGTATTTGTCAATACTTTCCTTACTATTTCTTCAGTGTCTTGTAATTTATGAATGCTTTCAGCATCAAAATGCTGTGCTTTCTTAAATGCATGCTGTTATTACTCAGGCACCCTAACAAATCACTTAAAATTTGCTTAGAGAAAAAGAATACTGTGAAAGCATCTGCTTAAGGTTTTCTCTGAGTCAAGCAAGTGACTTTCACCCCCTTCTCACACATGCAAATAATAAATTAATACAATAATTCTGATGGCTACAAAGTGGTTCAGTCAAGAATATGAAGTGCTTGAAATGACAAGAGGATGTTTTTACTGAAGAGATTTCTTCTGACAGTCTGCCATTCCATGCTATGTTGGGTAAACTGCTAATAATGCAATTTAGTAGAGAATTGAAACACTTTGATTAAAAAAAAAAATAAGTAAATCAGTTTCTTTCTTCATATAGGCCAAAGCTTTCCAAGCTGGAAAGCTGAGTTCCAATTTCTGCTAAAGTAACTTTGGAATCGAATTCTAGTTGTATTCCTAAATAAACTGTAGTAAAAGTAGGTGCAGAACTTCATTGACTTCTGAGAGTTTACATTAAGGGAAGGTGCCCAAAACAGGACCACGCTGTTGTCATTCTGATGATTTGGTCTCAGTCACTGGGGGAAGAGAACGGGTCTTACCTAGCCGTGTTTATTATCAACTGCTTTGAAAGTGCTTGAGTTCCCACAGAAGTTTTTGTACAGGCTGTAAATTCCTTCTAAAATAAGTAGTGAAATTCCTCACCTACCTTTTAATACTAGAACTTGAAAATGGAGGAAGACGTAGAGGTACTAGCTACTTCAGACACCTTTTGGTAGAGAAATAAAAACTCAGCAAAAAGCCCTCACTTGTCTGCTGAAGCCTTTCTCTTCCCTCTATAGCCATAAAGGTTCTAAGTAAAGGCTGCAGCAAGGCAAGTAAATACAAAGGAGGCGCTGTTGGATGTGGTGAAAGCCATTACTTTATCAGTGTAGCGTACAATCCCTTCAGCGAGCTTTAATTCTACAGGTGATTCTTAAAGGTGATATTTGAATTTGCCGTGCCAGCCTGTGAAAATGTAGCCTTTTAAGGCCAGGAAGATAACTTTTTTCAGTTTGTGTTCTTCAGGTTATTCTTAATTTGAAAAGGTACTCGTCTTTTTGGAATAGAAGATGAGTTTTTTGTGGCCTTAAATCTGAAATGTCTCTCCTCCTTCTGCTTTAGATCCAAAAATTATTTAATAAGGACTTTGGAGAAGTGTGCAATATTGAGTTGCCTGGTAGGGCAGAGAGAGCATCTTTTTTTGAGGACCTACTTCTAAATGAAGTGGCTAAGCCTCCTGTAAAGAAAAGAGGTGAGGAGGATATGAGAAGTACATCTAAAACTTTCCTATCGAAGTTACTAGCTCTTTGGGCTTTGCTTTGTTGGTCATTTTCTGTCAGTAATTTGTCATATGCTTGTATTTGAGTACTGTAAATTGGCTAATTTTTCCTGATGAATTGAAGTTGATTGGACATTGGAAGTTGTGCCTGTAGCACCACCAGCTGAGCCTCAGAAGCCACAAGAGGAAGAAGTAAAGATCCTGGAGGAGGAAGAGAAGGATACCTTGCGTGACCTTAGAATTTTCTTGAGGGACGTTACTTGCAGACTTGCCACTGACAGACGTTTCAGGGAATTTGCAAAGCCCGTTGACCCACAGAAGGTAAAGTAGTGCTGATCCGTGTGTGTCTGTAACTTCTCAGTGTTCGTATTTCTCAGCGTTTTGGGGAAGGTTCAACTTTGTTTTTAGGGCTGCACTGTAAGGATTTTGCAAGAAGCAGAGGCAGTGCTTTTACTTCTGCTGACTCTCAAATGTCTCTTATGGGATTATTCGCTGAAAGCCCTGGTTTCGTTCTAAAAAGCCAGTCCAAATGCCAACACAGTTTGCTCGTGAAAAGGCTTTGATACGTAGGCGTGTCACAGCACTGAAAAGCACAGAGATCTTTCCTTATAATTACAAACAGTATTTACAGGACTACTTGAGTGAAGTCTGAAGCCCTTTATTGGACTGTCAGTTCCTGTGGGAACAGGAATAGGAGCAGCAGTTTGTAAAAATAAGTTTTGAGATCCTGTTCTCTGTTTCATCTGGAACTCCTCAATAGGAATCAACCATAAGTGCAGTGTGTTTTCGTTTTCCTCCAATTGGCTGCTTAGATGCCTTTTTCTCCTTAATTTATGAGATAAGCCTAAACTAGGGGCGTGTATTTCAAAGACAGATGTAACTTGAATATACCTGGGGATCAGCAAAGTCCTCTTCTTGTGGGCATCCACTGGCTTTTCTTCCCCTTTTCTCCTAGGTTCTTGAGCTGTGAAAAATCTAGACAGATACATATGTCCTCATCTGAACTGGTCATTAGGCTCCTCTTCTGGTCTGAGGGCAGAAATGAGCACCTCAGGGCCCAGTTATCTCATTCTAAAGTAGGTGCCTGCAATAGGTACTTCACAGGTGCAATTCATGCACCTTTTCCTCAATGTCGACAACAAAGAGAATGCCAGATGGCTTGCTCAGCTTTCACTGTTGTGATTTTCTGAAGCAAAGAGAAATGAATCTCCCACCCTCAGTGTTTCTTCTCTACCATGCACGTGCTTCTGACCTCCCTACTTCTTGTTGTCCTCTCCTAGCCGCTCTAATGAAAAATGAAAGAGCCCTTCCATTTTTGAGAAGCAAACTGGTTAATTTCAGCATCTTCTGATGCATCGCAAATGTTCAGAGTTTTTAGGAAGTCGTTTATTTAAAGTTTTCAGAATAATTTTGGTAGACAGTGTGCAAGGTTAAGAAAACCTCTGAATGCTTGTATTTGATCTGCAGGTACCTGACTATGCCACAAGGATTAAAGAGCCGATGGATCTTTCAACAGTTCTGACTCAAATTGACTCGCGCCAGTACCTCGCTGCAGGAGACTAGCTGAAGGACATCGATCTAATCTGTAACAATGCCTTAGAGTACTACCCGGATCAAAGATCTACAGGTGAGGATGTGCTTTTTAGCCCTAGTTGAAAAAATCTGTCAAACATATAGATGGATAAATGCTGTGTGCGGACAATAGACTACGGATGGATTAGATGATTTTGGACATCCACAGAGAACATCTCTTACCACATTGTAAATATTTTATCATTTTGCTACTTGGGCATGGAATTGTGATATAAGTGTTCCCAAGGAACTAGTGCTTTTGTTTTAATTAACTTCGATGTTGTTATGCTGAAAATATTCACTGAGAGAACCTTTCGGAACCAACCTATGAAGAAAGCAATTTTCTTCTGTGATCAAAACAGTTTCATTGGTTGGTAGACAACATTCAGTTAAAGTCTAAAATTTCAGATCGTCACAGCGCATGTGTTTTGCATGACACTGCATATTCAATGGTGAGGAACGAAATGGATACAGAGTTTGTACGACTTTGTGAACAAATTAAAGAATCTTGTGAGAAAAGAGGTACGTGCTTTAACGCTAAGAATTTGAAGACTTGTCTCTGCATTTGTAACTGAAAATGCACGACGAAGATCTTTGGTATCTATTCTTTCTTGCAAGGTCGCACCTCTGCAGCGTGTGCTCCATGCGACAACTCCAAGTCACCACAGCAGAACCCTGCTACTGAAGACGAGAAACCAGATGAAGAGAGTAATGAAAATGAGGAGATGCCAGCGGCACCTGTAGATGCCAGTACACCCATTTCTAATGGCAAGTTGCATTTTATTCCACTGCTCTTGTCGTTCATACCTTCTCTGTTCTTGAGGTGCAACAGGTGTCTCTGATGCCTGGCTCTTTATGGCAGAGGTATTTTGTTTTCAAATTGACTTCCAAATGGGAGAGAGAAATCCAGAGGTCATTCATTCAATATAGTGATGAATTAAAGTTCAAAGAAAGTTGGTTCATTTGATGTACTCTTACTGGAACTTCATTTTTTAAACTGAACGACCCCCCACTCAAGGATATCATAGCTTCCCTCCCATACTAAAAATGATAGTACTCACCCTTGTAGGAGCAGCAATGTGAAGAAGGTCAAGGGCAGTAAGAAGGGTTCGAAGCTTTGATATAACAAGCCTTTCACTTTTTTTGACAGAGCTCCTAATAAGCATCTTTAGCAAGGTCTGGAGATGGGAGAAAAACTCAAACTAGATTTTAATTCTAGGATATATAATGTCAAGCTTGACTGTTCCTCTGAACAGTCAATTGAATTTAATTTTTTTAATTTAAATTAATTAGTTTATTTTTTTAATTTAAATTCAACTGAATTTAAAGTTTTGAATTTAAATTCCAATTGAATTTATTGAAAAAAATTCCAAATGAATTTATAGTTTTGTTGTTGTTGTTGTTTGTTTTCACGAAACACTAAGTTTATGTGAAAGGTTTTGCTGCAATATCTTTTTGCCAAGGATATTAAGCTTAAGTTATCCACAAGAAAACGGTGGGGAGAGGGAAGCTTTAGTTTTGAAAGCTTTTTTTTTTTTTTTTTTTTTTTTCTCTCCAGGTTTCTCTTGAGCACAGCAGTGTTTCAGTGTCTGCCTGCCATTAGTTGCCCCACTACCAAGTCAGGAGGGTCAATTAAACTTGCGTGAGGCAGAATTTCTTTATCTGAATCTACGTGGTTCACATAAATATATTCTTGCTTCCTTCTTTCCCTAGGATTATTCTTCTCCCAGTATTGAATGTTTCAACGGACACCGTTTAAGAACAATGAGCAAAAGCATCCTGCGGTGTTCAGTCTCCAGCTTTGAAGAAAGTATGGCGATACTGAGGGGAAATGTCAAGAGAAGACGCTTTTCAAGGTACTGTATTTCTATATGTTCAATCTCTGTTCGATTTGTAGATTGAAAAGCAAGAGAGAAAGCATGTGCAGTGAGTTGTGGCCTGATAAACCTCCGGCTAAAATCAGCAGAGGCCTATGAGCATGCTGATGGCGTACCAGTACCTTAAAACTAGCATCCCTCTTCTCAGTGAAAGTCTTCTGCTTTTCTAAAAAAATGTGTTTTTTTCCCCAACCCCTTTGAGGTGGTGTTGTGGTTTAACCCGGCCAGCAGCTAAACACCACACAGCCCTTCTGCAACCCTCCACCTCCTTCTCTGGGATGGGGGAGAGAAATGGGAAAGTGAAGCCCGCGAGTTGAGATAAAGGCAGTTTATTAAGACAGGAAAATAATAATGATGATGATGATGATGATGATAGTACTGCTACTAGTAATGTGTACAAAACAAGTGATGTACAATGCAGTTGCTCACTACCCGCTGACCAATGCCCAGCATAACCCCTAGCAGCCTGGCTGCCCCGCCCTATCCATGGTGCAGCGTGTTGCCATAAGGCATAGAATTCTTTGGCCAGTTGGGGTCGGCCATCCTGAGTCTGTCCCCTCGCAGCTGTTGCTGTGCGCCGATTCTGATCGCCAGTAGGACAGTGAGACACCGAAAGGTCCTTGGCTTGTTGTAAGTACTGCTCTGCAGCAATTGAAACATCGGGGTGGTATCAGCACTCTTCTAAACATCCTTTCACACATTCTAAGCCAAAACATAGCAATCTACCCGCTACTAGGAGGAGAACTAACTCTGTCCTAACTGAGGATACATGTCCTAACCAGTACATGTATCTTTTCCACTTGGGTGCTATTGCTCATAATTTTGAGAATTCAACATGAGCAAGCTAGGAAATGTGGGTACATACAGAACCGCGTGTATATGGCACGCAACAGACTTGGGATGTGGATCCTGCGTGAGGCCTACAGGCTTCTCTTTGTATACCATGGAGCACTGGCTTGTAAACACGGTGAAATTTCCCATCCTTGATGGGTCTAATACAACAAGTCTTTTCTCCCTTCTCTGCCCTGTCCTCTTTCTTAATGTAGGCAGTTGAGAAAGCCAAAATTGGAACGAAAAAAAGAATATAACACAGGTAAGTGGCTGTAAGTCCGCGGGATACCTATTTACGCTGGTTACTGAAGAGGATGGCACTTGGTCACTCCATGGCTTTCATTTGGCCCCAAAGCCTTCTGTAGTCAGCTGAATTCACTCCTCAGTGACTTTTCTGTGAAGAGAGGTAGGTGCAAATAGGAGATTTTATGAATTCCTTGGGGAGGGAGCAGCGTGAATTGCAGCTTGGTAGGCACAAAGCAAACTGTTCTAATTGTGCAAAGTAAATCGATACTTGATAAGTTCAAACTTAGTTTTATAGCTGGCAAGCACAAAAGTAAACCTTAGCTGTGATCCTAGCAGCACAGTGGTGTAGCTCTTCCCTTCCCCTTGTCCTCTTGGCTCTTTTAATGACAGTGCAAGCAACCAACCTGTGCCAAAGGGTGCTGTATGGCAAACAATGGGCAGGCTTTTTTCTAAAAAGCACGAGTTTGAGTTATGTGGTGTTTGGGTGTTTCTCTTGAAACGATTCTTCCCTCCTTGAGCTGTTAGATCCTAATGCAGGAAATGGAAGTGCTGCATGCATAAACAGAGTAATCAAACATACACCTCTTAGGAAGAGGCTTGCAATGTCCTAGTGTTTGTTTTGAGCACTGTTAGATACAGTTTGACATGAATGGAGTGAAAACACCTTAGAGAAAGGTGTTGATTGTTCTCACTTTTCCAAGACAGAAATAACTGGAGTAGATTTCCCTCCTGCATGGAACAAAAGTTGCACGTTTGTTTTTGTCTGGCTAGCTTTCAGCCTCTTTAAAAATTTCCCTACAGGTCCCAGTTTTAAGTAGACAGTTTAAACGTGCAGAGCGATAAAGAAGTGGAATGCAGTGGTTGTGACACCAACTTCTGATCTGAAATGTAAAGAAAACTCAATCCACTTCAGGGTGCCTTTTTTGTTTGTCTGTTTCCATTTTACAAGAGCAACGGTGAAATAAGGAGAATCCCATCTTCACTGTTTCAAAATCCTTTGTTTCTGCGTTTCAGTCACCAGAACATTGAGGAGTAGAGGTGGTGCAAAAACTGTGAGACGAGTCCACGGAGAAAACAGGGACTTGGAGCTGCGCCGCAGCTGTAGAGTCGGACACAGTCGGTACTCGACTACTAACTCGTCCATTCTATTTGACAAACTTATGACAAAGTAAGTCATCTTTTCTTGCAGACCTCTTAGAATGATCTTTCTTAGCAAGCCTTTGCACTATGGCATGATGTTGGCCTCGACTTGCTCTTTATTTTGACAGCAAAGAGGTATGGCTGCTCCTGGCATTTCCTTCCTGTTTACAGGGAGACACCGTTACCTGGCTAGATAAACAGATTTTCTTGAAGGTGCTATTTCAGCATATAAGAATTGATTTAAAAAACAACCAACAACAGCAACAACAACAAAAGTGCTTCATGGCTTGCTAGTTTTGTAATCTCACATTTCTCCAGGAATACTTGATTTGCTGCATTTCACCATTACACTCGTCAGCGCCGCTGATTCTGGTTTATCACTATTTGCATTGCAAATCTCCTTGTCCAAAGCTTAAACTGATGTATGCACTTCTTGAAAACAAAACCTGAAGTTGCAGAGCAGTAGACTCAAGTCATTATGTTAGCAGCTGTGTAACCGTACTGCTTTCCAAACATAAGATGTCCAGCTTATTTTGTTTCTATGAAGAGTTTAAACGGCTCCCGGTAAGCAAAGATGTCCCCACACTGCTACTTACTATTAAGCAAGGATTCCACCTCCTTTGGCTGAGGTCTGCTCCCTTACTCATATTCGAACATTCATCCAAGTAGCCTGCAATTCCACACTCTCGGGGGAAAGTCCATAGAATAGAAAAGGTTCCTCCAGTCTCTTCCTCAGCCTTTTTTTTTGAAGCATGCAATAAAGCAAAACATTCACAGGCTGCCCTTCCATGCAAAACAAGGCAAATTAGTAAGACAGGAGCCACAAAACTGATCGTCCTTTAAAGTTAAAATGAGATTTGAAATAGATCGAGTTAGCAAGTGTTGTAAGTCTGTAGCTAAGTCTGGTTTTGCCAATGCAGCACAATTCCCTATCACGTAGCCAGAGGTGCTTCTGTAGCTCCAAGAAGCAAAACTGCTTTGACAAAATACTGTGTCATCAAAGCATTCGTTGGCTCGGTAGGCACGGCTCAGGTTCAACAAGTTTGTGAAAAAATGAGTACTAACAGAAGCAGCAGGGTCCAAAGAAACACTTCATGTCCCCACTGCGAAATGAGGGGCTTTACCTTGAGTGTTATGCACACTGTCAATAGAAAAGCACTGTAACAGAATCTGCCACGGCAGTTTGCATGTTACTGAAAGACCATCAGAGTGGGACTGCAGCAAGATCATTGCGAAGTTACAAAAAAAACATGTGGGGGTGGGAGTTTAGTTGCGTTAGATAACACAATCTTAGATAAAGATTTTGGTCTTAACGTAAAAGTAAGGATGTCTACTGATCTCTTCAACTCCAACAACTGAAGCCCAAGTCTGAAAAATCGCCTTTAAGAATGCAAAGAAAATATTTAACTCTTCTGTATGTTCATACTTTGCTATCAAGCAAAGGAATGAATGCTGATGCCTTAACTATGTAGGGCTGTAGCTTACAGAGAGACTACACCTTCCTGTTTATTTCCCTTTAAAAACGTTAAATGCATGTGAAATTATTTGGGGGTGTTTTCACATGCAAAGCCTAATGCAGTGCATGCAAGCCCTGTCATCTTCTTCCTCTAGTAGTGTCGCGTTAAGGGGTGTAGCCGATTGACCGTCATGGGTCCCGTCGGATTCAGGGTGCTGAACTATCACGGTCACGGATTCACCAGCAACGCAGTACGGCCTCGCTCTAGTCGCATTCAAGGAGAACTCTCACAGCTAGGAAGAATGCAATTAAGTGCAATTTCTTACGGCGACAGGTACACAGGTTCTTTGGATTGTCAGTGATAAATTCACTGTCTGCAAAAGCAAGCTAGCATGCATGAAATGCACAGGTACACAGCCTAGGTATTAAGACATGAAAAAGCATCAAAACTCTAGAGATTTCTAAGATTCCACAGAGACGCCTGGTATAAGCAAGCGTTCAGATCTTACCCCACGGCGTCCCAATGGAGTGGGGGTGGGGGAGTGAGAGGCTCAGCCTGTCGAGTGATGTCAGAAGGAATCCTTCCTGATAGTATCTTCCCTAACATCCCCTTTCTCTTAAAGCAATTGATATTATTTTCTATCTTTAAGGTGGAGCTTGAGTGACTTTAGTCATGCATATCTTGGTTGTGCTTGGTAGAAATGATCTCACTTGCGTTTAAAGGTACAGGCTCTGAGAAATTCCGAGGGCGTGCTCAGTGAGGGGTGGTTGCACCTTGGAGGCGGGTAGCTTTTGGGATGGAGGTGTGCTTATGATGCCTAGTCGCTTAAGGCGATTAGATCAAGGTCTTCCCTTCCCTTCCCTTCCCTTCCCTTCCCTTCCCTTCCCTTCCCTTCCCTTCCCTTCCCTTCCCTTCCCTTCCCTTCCCTTCCCTTCCCTTCCCTTCCCTTCCCTTCCCTTCCCTTCCCTTCCCTTCCCTTCCCTTCCTTTCCCTTCCCTTCCCTTCCCTTCCCTTCCCTTCCCTTCCCTTTTTTTCTTTTTTTCTTCTTTCCTTTCCTTTCCTTTCCTTTCCTTTCCTTTCCTTTCCTTTCCTTTCCTTTCCTTTCCTTTCCTTTCCTTTCCTTTCCTTTCCTTTCCTTTCCTTTCCTTTCCTTTCCTTTCCTTTCCTTTCCTTTCCTTTCCCCCCAGTATTGTTTTTCTGTTCTCCTTCTCACTGCAGTCTTGATTTTGTTTCTTGTCCCTTAAGTATGTTTCCAATGTGTTGCTGAAACATTTTCCCTTTCAATCCTAAAAAAGGAGCTGTCACTGGTGAAGATCGGTTGCTTATCCCTGAGCCCAGGAGCTGTCACCTTAGTCTTCCAATCGGACAAGGACGACTTCATTTCTCATGTAAATGCATTTGTCAGGTTTGCGTATTGTTTTTTCAGGAATGGAAAGTGTGTATAGAATGGATTTAAAATCAATTTTAAATGTAAAACGTCAAGGCAAAAAAGTTCTAATTACAACCTCTGCACACAATTTGCCAGCTGTGGGACTAGGAGTTTTCTTATTTACTGTGTTTTGTTTAACGTGTCTGAAGTTTAATGGACAGCAATCAAGGCGTGCTAGAAATCTGAAAGCACTTTATGCTTTGTTCTCTCCGTCATTTTGGTATAACAAACTAGCTTATGTTTTAAACCCTCCATGAGGTTAGTGGTTTCCCTAAAGGTAACAAGTCCCTGTGTGCTACAGTAAGACAGTAACAAAACATGAAGTATAGAAGTTCATCCTGTCATTATTCAGCTTCTGCCTATGGACACACAACTACGCTTATTTAAAGCGGTATCACCTTGAAACCTAATCAGCATTTTAAAAAGGACTTTGTAGCAGTTATTGGCTTTTGTCCTGGAGGGCTGAGGTTTGTTTTGTTTTGTTTTACATTCAGCATTTCCATTTCTAGCTTACATTCCCCTGTTGTTTTGCATGAGGAAAGCGTGCAACTTTAGAAAGGAGAACGGAAAGAGCTGCTTTTTAGTCTAACTTTTCAGTTTGTCGTAGGAGTTTTAAATGTGGTAGGAGTAAAACACCAGAAGTACTGCTGCCAAAGTTATATTCAAACTCGTCTTTCTTGGAGAAGCAGAAGAAGCCCAGGGAGAAATGAATTTGCAAACATGCTCTTCATGCTCTCCTTTCCCAAGATTTCTCTGAGATATAGCCCATCCTCTGTGGGTTTTGAGGTATATGGTTCCCAGGAGTGAAAAGGAGGGCCAAACATCTCTCCTCTTGGATCTCAGCATGCCAGGGCTTTGGTGTACTGCCACTTACGGCTCCGCTTTTTCACCTGGAAAAAGCGACCGCATGATGTAGACTGAGGAGCCCTCACAGATTAACTTGCTATCACCAAGTGACGCCCATGAAAGGTGTATTTAAAAGCTAGGCTCATTATAGAATCACAACAAACCCCTCATGACTGGTGCAGTAGACAGTGAGGTAGAGGGCGAGCCCTGGAAAGACAGAAGAAAAGTAGCAGTGAGTTCTGGGTACCTTTGTGCAGACGAAACAGAAAAAGGCAGGCAGTGAAGTAATAGTGTTCCGTTACTAATGCCAGCAATAGATAATTGCAACAATTATCTATTAGATCATAGGTACTAATTAACAGATAATTGCGCAACTCCTGAAATCAATAAATAACTGATTCCCCTCAGAGAATGTCTTCTACATTTTTATATTAAAAAGACTCCAGAGTTGTAATGGATTAAAATCCTACGGAAGGGAAAGAAATGGCATCAGCCACTAGTTCTGCAGAAGCGAAAAGTAATACTGATAGAGTTTAGATGGAAATTTTCACTTTGTGTGTTTAGTTTGGGGATTCTTTTTAAATCATTCATACCAGCGATTTAGTTCTTAAGGCTGTTTCTTTGAGATTAAGTGACAGGACTTCCGTTACTCTTTTCTTCTTGGAATGCTTCTTGATAGTCTTACGTCAACCAGAACTTCTGTCTCTGTTGCAGATGTGAACAATGACCGTAGCTAAGAAGCCCAAATCTTCAAAGCCTAAAAAGCCCTCTTCAAGGCGGTCTGTCAAATCCAAGAAACCAAGTCCTAAAATACTGATGTCACGCACCGCCAACTGGGGCCGGATAGTGCCTGCAGAAGATTCAAGCCAAGTCTCTGTGGCCCAAGGACGTGGAGGTGCTATTTACTGTAGATCATCTGAAAAATCTAAGGCTTTTGCCCCAAGAGATCTAAGTAAGTGTGCGTTTTATCCTGTCTCCATTTTCTTCAAAGCAAAAGTAGAAAATGCAGTTCTTACTTGTTGCACTGATAGAGAAGGGGACTACTGTGAACAAAGACTTCAAAAACGAATCCCCTAAGGCAACTGAAGTGACTGATGTTACAGAAATTAATTTTGATATATTTACAGTCAACAGAGAAATATGGGGAGCTTTTTGTAATGCACAGATTCCTCCATGTCTTTTCTGTTTTGCAAAGAAAAGTGTTTGATTGTTGCTATTCACAGCTTCCATTTTTCACAGGTTTTTTGAAGGATAACATTGCTCAGGAAAAAATCTGGTATCTGTAGGGGTACCGTCATTCCTAGTTCCTAGTTTTTACGTTTTTACCGTATAATTTCAAGTCTAAGTTTGTGGTTTAAGTTATAATAAGGAAAAAAACAGTAGTTGAGTTAATCAGGTTAAAGATTATAGATGGAGAGGAACTTGGCATTAGGTGCTACAAACAGAATGGCAGTTAGCCTTGCCTTAGAAAAATTAAAATGGTTGACTAAAGTTGTTTTTTTTTTTTTTTTCCCCAAAACATTGTGTTGACCAGCCAATTTGAATTTGGTGGTATTAAAGCTGTCTGCAATAGGTTTTTTTGGTTTGGATTGTAGCTAGCTCCTGCAGAATAGTATTTTTTTAAATACCTTTCTTCGAAACAAACAAACAAAATCTCTTTTTAAATTTAACTTTCTTGCAGTCGTTAATGATGGAATTGCTCCGCCACAGAGCATTCTTTTTCCACCTGAGAAGATTTGTACGGATTGGCGAGAAACACAAAGTGTTGGAGTTGGCCTGTACAATCTTGGCAACACATGTTTTCTTAATGCTACTCTGCAGTGTTTGACCTACACACCCCCACTTGCCAATTACATGCTTTCTCTTGAGCACAGCCAGTCATGTGAGTACTTCCTAACAGTATTTTGAACCTGTTGGATAGCTCTGAAGGTGAAAGAACAGCAGTGATTCTGTGAGATAAGCTTATTTGCCTGATTTTACCTGTAGCAGCTGGCTTTGAGCACTGTATTAGCAGTGGGCTCCGAATAGCATATGGAGTGCAATTAATGCACCATGGTTTATTTAGTTAGTTATTTGTTTGTTTGTTTGTTTGTTTGTTTATTAAAGGATCATTTATTGCTTCATGGGAATAATGAAGTGCATTGGACAGTAATGCATTTAGTAGTAATTTTAGAGAGTAATACATTTTGCAGCCTGTGGAGTTCACATTCCTGTCAGCCTTTACAACTGCGACTTTGCAGTAGTCTTTTAGATTTCTCTTCACAAAATGCATTTGAATACAGGCTTAGTGGATATTTTTCTTCTGTAAAGTTGTGTGAAATGAAGTGTTACAAGACTGTTGGGACATTGGCATCTTGGGAGAATAGAATGTAGCAAGGAGTGTGGATATTGTATCTATAGTTTAAATTGTACTTAGATGTTTGTAGTTCTGGATATTTCGCTGGACTGGGATGCTTTGTTCTTTCACTCTTCAGGTCGTGAACAAGATTTTTGCATGATGTGCACGATGGAGACTCACATTAACCAGGCCCTGCATTGCACTGTTGATGCCATCGAGCCCACGCATGTTATCAGTAATCTCAGTCGTAAGTGGCTTCAGATGTGTTTCTTTTCGATAGCTTGTAATCTTCAAATAATTATTTGATGTGTCTAAGTGGTTTTAACACTCCAATGAAGAGAGATTTTAGAAATACAAGAATGATTTCATTTTTAAATGAGGTCAATACTATCATCTTCTTATTTAGGAATAGGACAACATTTCCGTTTTGGCAGTCAAGAAGACGCACACGAGTTCTTGCGCTATACTGTTGATGCTATGCAGGAAGCGTGCTTGAACGGAAGCACCGAGTAAGCATAAACAAGTTCACTTTCATACATTCTCTAGCACCTTCTAGTCCTTTATTTACTCTCAGAAATGATCTCTAGCACCTTTTAGTGCCTTATTTACTATCAGCAACGCAAGTCTACATCATCCTTGGTTTTCATCAAACTCTTTGAAGAGTTAACTCTGTGCCTTAAATCTTCTGAGGTCTGATTATAATTTATTTCCAGATTGGACAGA
This sequence comes from Aythya marila, assembly GCF_965140915.1. Taxonomy (NCBI): domain Eukaryota; kingdom Metazoa; phylum Chordata; class Aves; order Anseriformes; family Anatidae; genus Aythya; species Aythya marila. The sequence continues at coordinate 90,445 of NW_028137456.1, read as the reverse complement.
TCTTCTCAAGCTACCACCATCATTCATCAAATATTTGGAGGATTTCTAAGATCGAGAGGTACTTGAAAAAATATTCCTGTCCTTAGAACTGATCTGTGTCTTTTGTCGGTAGTAAAGCAGTCTGTAGTTTGTCTAAAGTAGTATCTGTCAACAACTTGAATTTGGACAGTTAGTCTCCTTCACATAATGTTAAGCATTTATATTTTGCTTCCAGTGAAGTGCTTGAATTGCAAAGCAGTTTCGGATACGTATGAGGCATTTCTTGATATCACTTTGGATATAAAGGTAAGATGAAGTTCAACAAGGCCAAGTGCCGGGTCCTGCACCTGGGGCGCAATAACCCCAAGCAGAGCTACAGACTGGGAGAGGAATGGTTGGAAAGCTGCCAGGCAGAGAAGGACCTGGGAGTGATGGTGGACAGTCGGCTGAATATGAGCCAGCAGTGTGCTCAGGTGGCCAAGAAAGCCAACGGCATCCTGGCTTGTATCAGGAACAGCGTGACCAGCAGGGCTAGGGAGGTGATCGTCCCCCTGTACTCAGCTCTGGTGAGGCCGCACCTCGAGTACTGTGTTCAGTTTTGGGCCCCTCGCTACAAGAAGGACATCGAGGTGCTTGAGCGGGTCCAGAGAAGGGCGACGAAGCTGGTGAGGGGCCTGGAGAACAAGTCCTACGAGGAGCGGCTGAGGGAGCTGGGCTTGTTCAGCCTGGAGAAGAGGAGGCTCAGGGGCGACCTTATCGCTCTTTTTAGGTACCTCAAGGGAGGCTGTAGCGAGGTGGGGGTTGGCCTGTTCTCCCACGTGCCTGGTGACAGGACGAGGGGGAATGGTTTTAAGATGAGCCAGGGGAGTTTTAGGCTAGATGTTAGGAAGAACTTCTTCACTGAAAGGGTTGTGAGGCACTGGAACAGGCTGCCCAGGGAAGTGGTGGAGTCACCATCCCTGGAAGTCTTCAAAAGACGTTTAGATGTAGAGCTTAGGGATATGGTTTAGTGGAGGGCTGTTAGTGTTAGGTTGGAGGTTGGACTCGATGACCTTGAGGTCTCTTCCAACCTAGAAAATTCTGTGATTCTGTGATATGTTTTCTAAATATAATTCATGATGTTTAAGTACATGCATAACTTTCTAAATTAAACTTGTTTAACTTAAAAAACCAAACCACATATAATGTTAAAACATAAGAGCTTGGTGATGCTAAGGAAGTGGATTGGACTTTGTCCTTCCGTGGAACCCATGTAAATAGTCTCCACATTTGCATTGGGTTTAAGGGGAAAGAATTCTCTTTCTGCAAAAATTATAATGCTGTCATACTTCTTTGTTGTTCTACCTCAATGTACATCTAATTGTTAGACTGATGAATTTGTCCCCAGTATTGATGACAAAGCACACTGTAGATGCTGTCTAGGCTACTGGAAAAGTATTTGTTCCAAAGTCAAATGCCTTCCAGGTGAGGTCAATGCTGAGCATGCTCTTTCTGCCTCCTTCTTCACAGTGCTCCTAGTAGATCGCTTGAGTATGTTAGTAAGATTCTCTTATAAACTACTAGTATGTCTGTGGAATTCTGAATTACGGTGACTTTACGCTCTTCTTTCTCGCTGCTCTAGGCGGTTTCGTCTGTTAGCAGAGCTCTGGAACTCTTTGTGAAACCTGAAGAGCTGGATGGAGAGAATTGCTATAAATGTAGCGAGTAAGATTTTGACGAATTAGGTCTTAATCCTAGATGTCAGTTTTCTATGTTGCATGACTCTGTTGGACTACCTCTAAACTTTGGATCTACTTACAAGTTTTGTGGAAGTTTATAAAAGACTTGGATTTTTGTTTCTTTGGAGGGGGGAAGTCTTGTTCATAGGCATTCCCTATGGGTTTGCAATTCTCTGGCTTGTATTTTGCCATCAGAATTCAAAAAGAGCTACTTTTGTTCTTTCTATTTATTAGCTCTCGACAGTACTTTTCTTGATGTAAACTGCCCAGTTTCCATTGTTCTCTGGGCTAGTGGCTAATTTTCACTGCTTACACCGTAGGTCCTACCTTGGAGCGGGCAATGTGTCAAACTGAACTATTTTGTTTCAAAGGATGGCAGATGGGTTCAGTGTCTTTCCAGACAAGCTCAGTACATGAAGACTTCCTACTGTTAAATGTCTCCCTCCTGTAGAATGACCATGTGCTTCTGTTGTATTTTTGATGTTGATAGTCGACCTATGTTGGAGATTATTTGCAATTTCTAGTCCTGGGGACCAAGGCTTTCTCGTTCCACTTTCAGTATTTGTATTTCCCTTGAAAGCTGAAAGAATGTTTCCAGGATTGGAGTTCAAATAGCCACTTTTGTAGACCAAGAAATGGTACCTTGCCATCCAACCTGGTCATACCCTTTTGTGAGAGATTCCTGTTCCCGCTGTGCTCTGAGTTGTTGGGAAAATTTACCTTCTTCTGTGTATTAACAAACCTGACATGCAGTGCATGGGTTTATGAAAAGAAAAAAGACCAACCTATTATGCAAGTAAATATCATTCAAATAGCATAGGCATGCGTGAGACATTAAAAGGAGTTTGTTTTGGGGGCGAAAAAAGAAGATGCCTTCAAACACTTATCTCTGCTTGTTTTTAAGGTGTAAAAAGATGGTTCCTGCGTCCAAGAGATTTACCATACACCGTTCTTCCAAGGTTCTCACAATATCACTGAAAAGATTTGCAGATTTCACAGGTGGAAAGATCAACAAGGTATATTTACCACTGTAATGCAACTATATCATTGCGTAATGGGACATCCCCCAAAGCTGAAAGTTGTTAATATTTTCAGACAATAATTGTAGACTAACGACTATGGCTTATTCTTTCTCTTAATATCAATAAAGTTCCCGCTTGACAAGAAGCATATGCTTTCCTCTGAGAAGGCTGATTCGTCAGGAAACAGTTCTCTGCAACTTCTAGTCTTAACCGTTGTTTATGGGAAGACTTATTTGTAGTGAATCAAGAAATATATTCTAGAAATATATTCTAGAAATAAATTCTAGTCTGTGTTTTTTGGAAGTGTTTTTCTCCGGCTAGTGCACGAAGTACTCTGGGATAATTTTTCTATCTTCTTGATGTCTCTTTAGGAGGTGAAATATCCGGAGTATTTGGACCTGAGATCCTACATGTCGCAGTCAATGGGAGAACCACTGCTCTATGCCTTATACGCGGTGCTGGTACATCACGGTGTCAGCTGTCACTCAGGACACTATATATGCTATGTAAAGGTAGAAGTCAACAGCATTTCTAACAGGGTAAAGGTTGTGCTGGCAAACCAATTAAAGCATGACTAGCTGCTACTGTTTCTAGGGAAAAAGATTTCATTATATTTTTATTTGACATGTGTGTATTTTGTTCCTATCCATGATTTCATTTGGAAAACGTGCAATTCACCTAAAGAAATCGTTGTCTTTATTTGCAGGCTGGTAATGGACTTTGGTATCAGATGAATGATGCTAAAGTAGTGCGTACTGACATTAAAAGAGTTCTTGGTCAGCAAGCTTACATACTTTTTTATATCAGGTAATAACAAATCTTAAAATGTGTTCAGAAGAGATTTACTTTCCTGTTATTGATATTTTTCTGTTTTGCAAGTGTTTTTCTTGCTATCCCGGGAGAAGATTATTATTTGTCTAATTCAGTTCTGTCTAACCTGAAATTCTCTGTGTCGTTTATTATCTTTTGTTGCTTGGCCTTAAACTGCAGCACTTGTGTAAATTGCTATCTATGTGTTATCTGTAGCTGGCTAATTTAGAGAAGGAGAGAAATGAAGGTCATCTGTGGTGTAAGAATGAATTATTGCTCTGCAAGTGGTAGTCTTAGTAGGAAGACTGTTCTCTACTTTTCAGTTTGTAGTCTTGGCGAAGCCTTCTGTAGAGAAGGCTTCCATATCGTATGAGCTGTTCCTCTAAAATGATAGGATGGGATTTAATCCAAGAGTAGGCTGAAAGAAAAACTAAACTACGATCACTGCTCTTTTCTGAAGGCGCTATGATTTGACACTTGGAGAACGTGCGTTTTACTTGCCAGCACCATCTTATCCCTGTTCATTCCCTCCTGGTCAGCAGGGGGCTAATAGTAAGCAGGCTGGATTTATGGGACCACGACTTCTTCCTCATATGATTAAGGTAATTCAGGGAAGCGGGAGGGCAGATAACGGCACCAAACTGCTAGTGGGTTTGGGGTTTGGTGTGGGGTTTTTTGTTTGGTTTTCGGCATCTTAGTTTTGTTTTCCTTCCCACGCTGCAGCTTTCTTCACAGCCCTCATGCTACAGCCAGAGTCATTCAAACAGTGGTTACTGCTAAATTGTGCAGCCATGCGACTCCATTACTTTATACCTCCAAGACAGCTTTCTAAAGCACAGAGAGCTACGCTCTTTGACTATTTAAGCAGAGTGCACTAATCCTCAAATCATTTAAAAGAGGACTTGTTTTTCCTATCCTCGTCACTTTAGCTAAGACAGGGAAAACTAAATGTCTTATTCCTGAGCACCAGAACAATTACTTCAGGCTTTTCAGGGTATGTTTAAAGGGGAAAATAAATATATTTGGGAACAGCAGCAGGTAATGTTAAGTTGCTTGGCTGGTTTTCAAAGATGATGTTAATTTGATACCAATCTGCAGTAAACCAAAAGCAGGAATTGAATACGCTTATTGGACTTGCATTTATCCTTAAAGGGCAGTGTGTTTTTCTTTTTAGGTGTTAAGACCATTTGTAGAAACACTCAGTAGGAGAGTTTTGTGTTTCAAAATGTTACATGCAGTGTTTGCGTTAATCCATCTTGCAATTTCTTCTTTTTAAATACAGAATTCAAGCCGTTTAAATGGAAATGGATCCATAAAAGAGGACGCAAAGACCACTGGTGTCACCCTAAAAAGGCCATCTTCAGCACCACCAATGGCCTGTGTTCAAAACCAGGCAATTACCAGGCCTTCAATGACTGATACGTCAAGAAAACAGAAGATCACCATCAGTATTCACAATAAATTGCCTGCTCGTCAGACTGTGTCACAGCCTGACTGTCTTAGCAGTGCTGTGGAGGATGAAGATCTCTACCAGGCTGTTCCTTCATCCACAATTACAAATTCGGTAATGCAAATGAAGCAAATGCAAACAAACAAAAAAGTTTCTGATGAAATTTTTGTGGAGCCAACAGTGAATGAAAATCCTAAACTCAGCTCTGATAACACAGTCCCTTATGGTGCAGAATCTTCAGGAAAATCTGAGGAGGAGTCAAAGGGCTTATTTCAAAGGAATTGCAATGCAATGTCCTCTAATGGAATTTTGGTTGGAAAGGTAGTCCGTACATTGCAGCATTCCAATTCTTCCTGTCAGAATGCTGACAAAGGAAGATCCCAGCATGAGCTGCCAAAAACAGATTCACTAAATGGTGCTATTAGGTTAGTTAATGAATCTAAAGAAAACGGACTGAAACTTGATGATTCCACTTGCCGAGTTGAACCTGTTAAACCTTCTGAGATGTTCTTTTCTAAAACAAATGGGTCGCTTGAAACATAGATTTGCTCCATCGAGAGTTTCTCACCTACGATGTATTCGGGAGTGTTTATTGTGTTCCTAATTCAGGTGAAATACTGAGAAAACACAGCACACATGTGATCGTAAGACTTTGTGGTATTATCCCCTTAGAATTTGCAGACCTGAGCTTACATTAGAACTTGTCAACTTAAGCTCAGCTGAGATAAAAATTCCTAAGTTTCATAAAGTAGATTTTGGGGGGTGAGTTGGGGTTATCTTTGAAGTGTAGATAATGCATACAACTCACAGCGGTCTTGCTTACCATTTAATGGAGACATTCTGACAAGACTAGTCCTCAGTACTACTACAAATAGTATTTTTTTGTCTGCTGACTTGTGCGTTTTAATTGCAGATGCCTGGAGCTATGCCTTCAGTCAATCGAGAAGTCATCACGGAGTCCTTCACAGCCAGCCAGCTGAACAGCTTGTCAGAGGAAATGAGGTAAAATGAGCACAGTCTGATTAAGACAAGACTTTATGGAAGTTCGTTACAGTTTTATCTGTCTACTAATAGTATTTAATGGAAGGATTTAAATTAGTACAATTCCATACTGTGTGTCCAGTGTCACGAACAGAACTAATGATCAGCACTGAGCATATCACTCTGATGCAGGTTGGTGCCTCAAGGAGAACTTGTGTTCCTTTATAGAATGTTTTTCCTTTTTTCTCCACTGTCTGGAGAAACATTGGCTGTTCCCCGCTCGCCCCTATGCCTTTTTTCTCAGAGCAGCAGGTGGAAGGAGACAGATGCGTTTGCTTTTTTAGTGCAATGGCTTCAGAAGCAAGAGGGGAAAAAGCACTTTCTCTGGGAGCTGAAGAAGGTGTCCTAATCACAGGAGAGGTTTCTAAATGGCATATCTTTGCGAGCGTTCCTGTAGTCCGGAGGTTTTTGTTTGTTTGTTTGCCTTTGGAAGGTTTTACTCTTAATATTCACGTCCTTCAGCAGAAGTCAGAAATGTGATTTTATTTTGTGCAGTATCGCGGACCCTCCAAAATATCCAGGGAACGATGAATACCTCGCCCAGTACCAATGTGATGACGGTGGAGACCAGGAGAAAGCAAGAAGATCAAAAGAATGTGACCTCATTTCAAAAGAAAATGTTTTGTACGGCAAAGAGTCTTGTGAGCCTGGTGAGAAATTGCGGCAAACTTCCTCTCTCAAGTCTGACACTGAATGTAGTTCTAAAAACCTTTCCTCCTTAGCTATTGCAGATAGACGCCAAGATACAAAGGACAAGACTAAAACCACTGAGAAAGAGCATTACCGAAGCAAGAGGGAACATGCTCCTAGTGAAGAGAAGGAGAGTCAAAAAGCAGGTCCTTCCAGCAAGAGGAGGTGTTCTCAGAGCGTGGAATTTGTTGAGCAAAAGAGTCACAAGCAGGAGTACTGGGAGGGAAGCAGGTACAGATCTTTCCCTCGTGAAAGAAACAGCCCTGAGAATGGCAGAAGAGCAGTCAAATATTCAAAGTACAGATCTGGCAGCGGAGGAAGATCAGAACAAGGTAGCAATAGGTACTACCGATCCAAAGGGGAAAGAAGTTGGAGCAGAGAAAGATACTATCGAGACGAAGCACGGAGATGGGAAAGATGTGGCTATTACAAGGATTACTATTCACCTCATGCGACAGGAGACAGTAGAGAGAGAAAGTTCTCTCACGGCGATGCAGCCTTTGACAGATTGACTGCAACTTACTACAGCAGGTCACATAAGCATTATCATTACAAAAGCGGATGGCCTCACGGTTCCCTCTTGAGAGAGGAAGATGTACGTCGCTTTAGCACACCCCGAGCAGACTTGCATCGTTGCTCGGTACCTCAGCAACATTCCAGAAGACATTCTCGTGAAAGACATGCGCTTCCACCTGTGTCAGCTCATTTGGAGAACTGTCGCCAGAAAAATGAAACAGAAGGAAACAGAAAAAGAAAATATACCCGTGCAGAAGGTAGTGAAAGTGAAATAGAAAGGAAAGACAGAAAGATAGAAAAGGAGCTTTTAGGTGGTGAAAAAAATGCAAAAATATCACAAGTTCTGGAAGAAACAGAAGTCTAAGGATAAAGATGGAGAGAAGGATTCCAAGTAAGCAAGGATTCCAGCATACTCCGCATTTTTTATCCTAATTCTTTTCTGGGTGCTTCTCATGTCTTCCTTTTTTTTTTTTTTTTTTTTTTTTTCTGGTAGTTTCTAAGTTATTTAGATAGCATCAGCTGGCTGGGGATCATGTTGTTACGTTGATCAGTGAAGACAGGAAAGCTCTTGCTGAATTGTGTCAGAGCACTAGCTTTGGACCACATAGTTCGAATCACATCCGTACACCATTCCAGATTAGGTTAAAAGATTTTTTCTGCTTGCACATATTCCAGAGCTAGCCGTTGTTAATGATCTGTGTACAAACCAGGACCTATGGTCCTTCAATCTGACGGCTTAAGTTTGCTGCATCTAAAGTAAGTTGCGTGTGCACAAAGCACCACAAAATAGCTGACATGCTGCAAATCATCACCTGTGGTAAAATAAATCAAGTTTCATATAGGCAACAAGTGCCACATCTTTTTTTCCCTTTTTAACTTGCATGTTTCTTTCAGACTTCATGATTTGTGTTTCTGTGCGCTCCACTTTGACAATGCCAATCGCAAGCGTAAGAAAAAGAAGAAAAAGGAGAAGAAAAAGAAGAAAAAGGAGAAACACCAGGAAAGCAAAAGGCTCCTTGGAACACTTAGATCCTCGTTTCCAGAAGATAACGCGGGAGAAGAAGGAAGAATGCCATCCTCCAGATGGCTCTTCATGTGAGTAATGCAGAAGTGAGAGCAGTAAACAACCTTACAAGGAAGGGAAGACTTCCAGTGCAGGCGAAAGCAAGAAATACTGCTCCATCGCATCCAACGACTATACTAAAGGTAAGCGGCCGCAGCGTGTGTGAGGAATTCCTTTTATATTAATCTCGAGATTATTTCAAACAGTCTTGAAGTGCTTGATGACTTAACAGTCTGCAGATTTATTATCAAATCAAAAAAAACCCCAACTTGGTAGACTATTTTTTTCCCAGTTTTGAATGACCACTAGGAAAGAAGGCCTGAAATAAAGAGGTTAAAGGCAAATGGTTTTCATTTGGTTTGATGATGAAGTGGCAAACAAGAGGAAGAGTTGCAAGCTCCTTTCTTAAATTCAGTCCAGCCAAGTAGGAAAAGTAAATGTGGACAGCTGTATCTTGGCAAAGAAGATAGTAGGGAGCAAGGAGGTTTAGCAGTCAAGATGGAAGGTGATGCCATGAGGCTTAGAGGCTAGTAATGTTCTAATGAATCACAGCCTTCCTAAAAAAAACCTGCCTGAATAATTCACGTGAATAACATACTACCTTCAGCTATTTCAGCTTCTTGCTGTACAGCTGAATGCCTTTTACGTAATGTTTGGAGAAGTAAAATCTCCGAAGAGGTTTTCATATCTTTTGCCCAGTTTGGATGATGAAGTAAATTGCCAGAGTCAGTAGATTCTGGCACTGACAAGTTTCTTCAAGCTTAAGAGCGAGTGCAATTGTTTCCAAGCATTTTTCTTTTCTGAGACAGGGAGCACCAGAAGTTGTCATCTTAAAATACGACATGGAGGGGAGGCTGGTTGTTCACACATTCTTGCCAACATTCATGCAATCTGTCCCATTATCAAGAACAAAATTAGGGACTGAACGGAGGTCTTTCAAATTCCAGTGTTGCAAAAATGGACTTTTTACGATACTAATGTCAAAAGAATCCTGATTGTACTAGACTGGAAGTATCTCTTCTAGCTGAAAAATCAGGAAGAGCACAGAAGAAAATGCCTCTGCTCTACTGCTCTTCGGGCTTCAGTGAATTCTCTGGCCAGCAGATGGCGAACTCGTTCTCTCTAAACCAGTCCAAAGTAGAGGAAGAAAGTCAACGTCTTGCATGCATTACACAAGTGCGGGGCATGGGGATCCCTGGGCTATATACGTGAAAGAGATGTTCGTTGATAAATACAGCAGTACCCACCCCACTTGGATACACTGCTTGCAAGGTAAGCAGGATAGGAGGGCTGTGCAAAGCAATTCTGTTAAATTGAGGAATTCAAGTATTTCGTCAAGCCTAAAGATACTAATTAGTTTCCTTTTGGGGAAGGTCAGTCTTTCAAAGCAAAGAAAAAATGTCTCTTAAGCAGGATTTTCTGAATGGTGGAATCTAATCTGAAAAAAGACCACTTCCACACGTTAATTATTTGCTAGTTTATTATTTTTAATTTTCTACTGTATTGAACCTCTCAAAGAAGCTAGGGACAGACTAGGAACAACGGAGGACTTGTTAGAGTGCCTTTTCAACCAGAATCATGTTCCTTTGAATAAATGAACAAGGATAGCTAGTGACAATTTGTGATTTAAGGAAATTGCAGATACGTGAGAGAAAGAGCAGCATTAAAGCAGTTAAATTCCTGCATTCCTAAGTGCTCTCTCTAGCAAGTTAGTGAACGCTTCTGTTCTGTGGCTAGGATTTGGTCAGCTTTGATCACTAGTAAACCAAGGATGCCGTCCAGTCAAACCTTCATATGACTGTAACTTACCTAAGGGCAACCATTTGCTATCAAAGCAGGTAGCTTTGTCCTAATATTCTGTACAGCTCACCAATTTTAGCATAGAATTCAAATGTAGTCCGTTTAATGGAAGCCGCCTTCTCCAGTCAGTTCAGCCCTGTAGTCAGAGAGCAGATCAATCCGTGTACAGGGTTGTGACTTCTCTCTTTGGAAAGAAAACCAGTGAGCCAGACGGTTCCATGTAGACTATCACAGCAGGGAATGACATTTCTTCCCTTTGTCTTTCAGATGCAGAGCTTACTGCTGGAAGCCTTCAATACTCAGACTAAACCTACCATCAAATCCGACAACCTTTTTACCATTGAAACGCAACAAATTCTTACCGTCAAACCCAACAACGTCTTACGACTTCCTACCATCAAAAACCCAACAGCTTCTTACAATTTCTTACCGTCAATCCCAACGTCTTCTTACCGTCAAAACCGACTGCCTTTTACAGTCAAAACCGACTGCCTTTTACCTTCACAACCGACGATGCAACCTCATCATGTTATAAATGAAGTCTCAACTCCCTCTGAATTTAGTAACATAAAAGAATATTTATAAAAGGCAAGTAAAAAGCGCTGGGTGCGTGGGGAGTCTATGCTCTACCACCACGCGCACCCAACTGTCAAACTTTCCAAATATATAGAGGACATTGCTGTTACATATTTACAAGAAACCCAAGTACGCCTATACATATGGATATCCTATCCCCGCTTCATATTAGAATTCTCTTTGTGGTGGTCCTTGTGGGTGAAAGGCTCACGGTTTCCCCATCACCATTAGCAACCTTTTGTTCCAGACTGCAGGAGCGGCTTCGACTGTCTCCCTCTTCTTCTGCACATGCTCTGCCCACTACAAGGTTCCCAAAAGCAACAAAACGGGATTGCTTTTCCCACGTTTCATTAACCCTTGAAACCACACTAATAATATTATTATCATATAACATAAAACAATAAATGTTAACAGTTCTAACCAGCAACCCCCCCAGCAACTTCCGTGCCTTGTGCCTTAACAGAGGGGAAAACAAGCAACCCCAGACAGCAGGGCGTTGCCTCAATCCCCCTTCTTTATTTCCTCTAACCACTTTACATTCCTGATGACCTCACCGTTAAGAGTCTGATGTTATCACCAACCAGGAGGCTTTCCGACCCCCATTGTCACGTTCCCAAATCTCCCCCTTCTTTATTAATATCAGCCATTTTTCTGACACAAATTACCACTCCATATATAACAATCCCTCCTCTTCTTTTGAATGTCATTAATTCGTGTCTTGGCTTTGATTTTGGCCAAGGCCAATTGAACCATAAAAGAATGCTTTCACAATATTCTCTGTAAGATTTATAAACAAGTTTTTAGCAATGGTTGGAATCCCATAGTTAGCTCGTGTTTCAGTTTCATGATTCCACAGGGTGTATAATAATTGTACTTTTCCCAATTAACCCTCCTTCATTATTAGCTCTTACCTCTATCCGCCATTGATAGGGGACCTCTTTCGGCTCGTAACTGGTTATCTTATTGCTTTCATTACATCGAGCATACTCTGGTTTCCATAGCATAGGTTTAACAGGCATAGTAGTGTTTGTTCCTGAATTCTTCCCCTCCGGGTGTTAACAATACATTCACTACAATTCTGAGACCAATAGCATGTAATTAGGAGAGGTCCGGTAAAGGCCATGTTACCCGGTGGTTATTACCCTAAGGGGTTGCAGCCCTTGGTAAACCTTCTTGAGCCGCAGTACTGGTCCCTTCTCCAGTCTTGCCCTCTCCCTGATGCTTCTTAGGAAATGGTCCAGACTTACACACGCAATGGTTCTTCTATTTGCATTCAACTTTTCCACGAGTTAGTGGGGGCTCGATTCAAAGCAGATAACCAATCATCTAGGTAAATTTTCCCACCTATTATTTTAAATTTTTCAGGTAATTCAAGATGTTGTGGGTATCTCTACTGGAGGTGGCACTCCCCCTATGGGATTTTGGGGTCCCCCAATCCTTCTATTAGGGCCTTTATATGAGTTTCCAATGATTGCTAATATTCTAATCAGTACAAGATTTAATATACATACAATTAGCATCCAAAGGGTAGCTATGCCCTGATATGCTTCAAGTTCTTTTAAGCTTAACTTTCGGATCTCCAGAAGTAGACTCAACCTTCCAGGTTCCTGTTATGGGTCCCTTTAGTCGTGATGCATGTGTCCACCCCTTTTCCACCGTTCTTCTAGCCGTCTCTTTCATAGTTCAGTAAAGTCCACCTGTATTCTCTCAAATGGTCGATATGCAATTCGTCTTCCTCCAGCAGGTGCTTGCCTAATCACCTTCTTATTCACCTTTTGACATGTTAAGCATCCTTGGACGGTTTGTTTGGCTATCTCATATATTCCTACAGACCCATAAAATTTTAGAAATTGATCACTCAATGCTTTTGTTCCCCAGTGGGTTTGTGGGTGTAGCTGTAAAAGTAGACACCTAGTTTGTTCCTTTGGCAGTATTTCTCTTCCATCAGGCAGAATCCATTTTCCTTCTTTCAGTTCTGCTCCTATGGTCTTTATAATTTTTATTTCTGCTTCTGTATACTTTTTCTCTTGTGTCCCTTTTCCGTTATCCGTTTCTTGTAGGGTTAGGACTACATCATGCTTCCTAAGAGCTGCTTCCCTAGCTTCTCTATCCACTAGGTTATTCCCTCTTATGTGGAAGGCAGTTCCCTTTTGATGTCCTCTGACATGTACCACAGCAATCTCCCTAGGTCCTCTCAGTGCCTGCAATATTTGAGTAACCAAAGTTTGGTGAATCAGCCCTTTTCCCTGTGTGCCTATGAGTCCCCTTTCTTCCCAAATTTTCCCAAATGGGTGGACTATTCCATAAGCATATTTAGAGTCTGTATAAATAGTGCCACTTTTTCCTTTCAATAGTTCTAGGGCTCGTAATAATGCATAAAGTTCACGTGCTTGAGCGGACCAGGCAGTGCTGAGTGGTCCTGACTCTATTAGGACCATATCCCCATTTACGATGGCATACCCTGATCTTCTTTTTCCATCTACTACTTTGGATGATCCATCAATAAATAATTTTTCCCCTGTTTCTAATTCTGTCTCCTCGAGATCGGGTCGGATTTTGGTTTGCAATTCAATCAGTTCCACGCAGTTATGTTGTAGTTCTGTTAGGGGTTCCCCATACCGAAATTGTGCAGGGCTCTGTGCAGTAGTTATTTTTCATTCTAAATCAGGGGAGTCGATCAGGATGGCCTCATCCTTCAGCATCCTACTATCAGTTAACCATTTTTCAGCCTTCTGCTGGAGTACTCCCCTAACATTATGTGGAGTATATATCTTCAGAGGTGCCCTACAAGTGACTTTTCTAGCTTCCTCAATCAGTAAGGCAGTAGCCACAATTGCCTGGAAGCACACTGGCCACCCCCTCCTCACAGGGTCTAATAGTTTGGAACAATATCCCACAGGTTTCTTGATTCCTGCCCATTCTTGACTTAGCTGTAATTGCAACTAACATATGCAGTTTGGTTAGAAACATTTACAAATAAATAAAAGGGTCTTTGTAAATCTGTGAGGCTCAGCACTGGAGCTTCTATTAACATTTTCTTGATCAACCTCAACTTTTCCTCATCTTCCTCGTTCCACTTAATTTTTTCTCCAGTCAATTTTTCATATAAAAACTTTGCCTTTTCACTAAACCCTTCAATCCAGGGTCTACAATATCCCAAGAGCCCGAGCAGTTGCCTCACTTCCTTCTTCATTTTGGGTGATGATAGGGCTAAAATCCCAGATACCCTGTCAGCATCCGATTTTTTCTTTCCTTGGCTAAGCCCATGTCCTAAGTACCTTACTTCTTTTTCCACGAATTGTAATTTAGATTTTGAGACCTTCAACCCTTTTTCCCTAAGAAATTAAGTAATTCGATAGTGGTTCTCCGTGTCTCTTTTTCAGTCTCCCCAGCTATTAATAGGTCATCCACATATTGCAACAATTTCACTTCCCCCTTTACCTCAAAAAGTTGTAATAATTTTTCTAAGGTTTGGCCAAATAAATTTGGGGATTCAGTAAATCCCTGAGGAAGTACAGTCCATCTAAGCTGTTGCCGCCTTCCTGTTTCGGGGTCTTCCCATTCAAAGGCGAAGTAATTCCAAGACCCTTCACTTAATGGGCAGGCCCAGAAAGCATCCTTCAAATCTATTACACTATACCATTTATGCAGAGGTGTTAGGTGGTTTAATAAAGTGTATGGGTTAGCTGCCACTGGAAATTTGGTTATGGTTCGCTGATTCACAGCCCTAAGATCCTGAACCAACCTGTATGATCCATCAGCCTTTTTTACTGGCAAAATGGGGGCATTATGTGGGGACATACATGGTTCCAGCATCCCCTTTTGGAGCAACCTGTCTATAACTGGTGTTATAAATGGCTAAATCCCAAAATAGGATAATAATCAACATTTACAATTTATTAAAGGAATAGAGGTAAGCAAACAGCGCTGGGTGTGCTGGGAGTCTCCGCTCCACCTAGACGCACACCCGTCACATCAAGATGATGATTTATTTTTGCTCCTAGACTAATACATATTCATTACTACTTCTAAAAAAAGCAGGGTTATTATAATTAGTTCCAGAATCTGAACCCCCCTACTGGAGCATGCGTATCAGTCTCTGGTGGTCCTTCTGGGGGTCTCTGGGGGTCTCCCATGCTGAAGGCTCATAGTCTTCCTCTCAGGCTTTTTTTCTTGTCCTTCTTCTTTGTACTTCTTGGGTGCATGTCAAAAGCTTGCACAGCGTTCCCTGCAAGCTTTGTCTTTTAGCCGTCCTTCAGCTTTTCCCTTCTCCTTCATCTCCTGGCCAGATATCAGGGGCTTGCATAGTGTCCCATGCAAAAGTCATAATAGTTAGCAGTTGTTCTGAAACCCCCAGATATCAGAGACTTCAAGGAAAAAACTTACAAATACATTTTCCTTCAAGCTCTCTATTGACAAGAATTGTTAAAACATTCCTCACAATCCCTTATCTTCTTTTTAATATCCTCAATTCGTGTCTCTTTTTCAACTTTTGCCATTAATAACTGGATTTCATCAGTCCGTTCTTGGAGGGTCCAGTTCTTAAGCATCATAACTGACATATCCCCTTCCTTTTTTAATGAAGTCATTACAAATGTACTATTTATTATCCGGCGTATCAATAATGTAAAGCAAGGTATCATACAAGGTATGAATAATAACATCATTACACCACATAAAAATAAAAATAAAAATAACATCCTTTTAACCCATGGTCCACCAGGCAGCCATGAAAATAAATCCCAATCCATACCCTTCCAAGTTTGTGCTGGGACGTGGGCTCATTTCTAATTTCTTTTGTTATCTGTTTAACCACTTTCCCATTATCGTCAATTTGTAAGCAACAATTAGAATCATTTAGTTTCCCACGCACACCCCCCTCTTCTGCTAGTAAATAGTCTAAAACCATTCTATGTGGAAAGATAGCATTCCTCATCTGGGTGGACTGATCAGCTAAAAGATCCAAAGCCGTCGCTGTTTGATTGGTTATTATTTCGAGGACAGCTTGCAACCTAATTATTCGATTCAAATTATAAATAGGTTCTCGGGCTCCAGATATTATCTCATTTGGGATCCAGGTAGCTG
Source organism: Aythya marila (assembly GCF_965140915.1). Taxonomy (NCBI): domain Eukaryota; kingdom Metazoa; phylum Chordata; class Aves; order Anseriformes; family Anatidae; genus Aythya; species Aythya marila. Next base: position 74,695 of record NW_028137456.1, on the reverse strand, counting down.
GTCCATAATACTGTATGATTCTTTCAGGGGGCCATTCATTTTCTCTCTGTTGTTGAGCACTACCTCCGGCTAAGGAAGCATCAATAGATTGTTTTTCTCTATTCAGATCATCATATAATTTTATTCCTAAATGATTTCCTTGTATTTGTGACAATAAAAAGAACAAGGGTCTTATGTACCCCACGTAGCATATTCCTGACCAGTCCTTTGGTAGCCTTTTGTAGGCCTGTTTGCCACACACCCAATAATGTCCCTTTAGAGCCCACGTCCCATTTGGAAAAGGACCGTCCCATTCTCTTTTATTCCTTGGGACGTGAAAATACAAAGGGTTTTCGTTACCAAGTGGTCCTGTTACAATGTTTGCCCCATTAGTACTCGTATATATACACCTCCAAGCTCCCGCACTAGATTCCCACTCACAATTACAACTAAGTTCTCCTTCACGACTTGTCATATCACGAGCTGACCAGAAATGTTTAAAGAACACTTGTGTCCCATTCTCATCTTGCCACCTCCAGCAGTAGACTCTTACCACATGCTGCTCCCTAGTGGTGTTATCACGCTGACAACTCGGGATTTGAACGTCAAATTGTCCCTTTGATTGTGCTCTTGCCATGGCTTCACATCCAGGTCCAAAAAATTTCTTATATGAGCATTTCAGCCAAGTCCCATTTTTCAGCTGGACATGTGTAGCATTCCATTTTCCTTTACTTGATGTACAGTTTATAGGTCCACATTCAGGATCAGTACAATCATATCCAGGAGATAAGAGTCCATTTACAAAAGCTTTTTCCCACCTTTACTGTTCCTGTTCTGTTTAAACAGTATATACCCTGCTCTGACAAGTGCAATTGCCATGGGCCTTCTTCCTCTTTCCAGAATTGTGTATCATTATGAACTTCACTCAAATTACTAACCCACGACTTAGGTTCAACCGGGCCAGCTACCCAGGGCCAACTTTCAGTTCCCTGTGGTCCCCCACAAACCCAGCAATTGCTAAGGTTAAAAGCCTTGGCCACTTCTTCCCCCAGAATGAACAAGTTATTCCCATGGCTTAATTGCCCCTGTAAAAATAGTACCAGGAAGTATAACATCCTTCTGCGTCATCCAGGGGTTATCGTGGGGGTGTGAGAAATGCCTCCAATCAAGGGGTTGGGCCCACTTCAAGGATCTATTTGAGCTTGGGTTACTGTTCAGCCTTTGAGGGTGATCCAGCTCCTGGAAAACTAATTACAATAGGTTAAAAAAAAATAATAATAATCGTATTTATTATATACATATATTTTTGTTTGCTTGTTTGTTTCTTTTTCCTGGGACAACCTGGCTTTAGTGTGGGCGAAGTCCGGTCGAGGCCCTCCCACTCAGCAGTCAATGCCCGTAGGGGTTGCCTCCCTTGGTAGACTATACACACCGCAGTGGAGGGTCCTGCCCCGGTCTTGCCTTCTCCCTTTCTTCCCTTCAGGCTTGTCCCCTTCTTCTGGCATTCTTAATTTATGCAGAGCCTTATTGCCAGAACATTAGTTCTTTTTTAGCTTTAATTTCAGTTCCCCAGGAGCAGACTCAACCCTCCAAGTTTGGGTATTTATTGGTCCTTTTACTCTAGATGCATGGGTCCAACCCCTTTCTGCTGTTCTCACAGCTGTTTCAGTGGTAAGTAAAACAAGGTATGGTCCCTTCCACCGGGCGTGTAATGATTCTTCCCTCCAAGTTTTTATTAAGACCTTGTCCCCTGGCTGTATTTGATGAATAGCAAACCCTAAAGGTGGTGTCTGAGCCATTCTTCCAATTTCTCTTAGCTCTTGCAATCTTTTCCCAATAGTAATTGCATATTTCTGGATACTACGATCCTCAACTACGTTGTTTCCCAGAGGCATTCCCTGTGAATAAGGCATACCGTATAACATTTCATATGGTGATAATCCAGTCTCACTGTGTGGTTTAGTTCTTATGTTTAGAAGTGCCAATGGTAAGCATTTTGTCCAGGGCATTTGTGTCTCAATCTTTAATTTAGCCAATTGTTGTTTCATTGTTTGATTCATTCTCTCTACTTTCCCTGAGCTTTGTGGGTGCCATGGAGCATGATATTCCCATGGAATACCTAATGATTGACACAATAATCTTATTATTTTAGAAGTAAAGTGTGTGCCCTGATCAGAATCAATGTACTGGATTATCCCATATCTAGGTATCAGGTGTTCTAATACAATTTTTGCCACCATTTGTGCCGTAGCTGGTGCTACGGGATAAGCTTCTACCCATTGTATTAAATGATCTACTATTACCAATAAATACTTTATCCTCCCTACCTTGGGCAATTCAGTGAAATCAACTTGTACTTTCTCGAAAGGCCTATAAGCTGTTTTTCTTCCTCCCGCGGCTGCTTGTCAAAACACTTTCTTATTTATCTTCTGACAAGTTAAACAACCTTGTGTGATTTGCTTTGCTATTTCAAAAACCCCTATGCAACCAAATTGTTGAAGTAAGTGATTACTTAATGCTTTTGTACCCCAATGTGTTTGTGTATGCAAACGTTCCAATCTTTGCCTTGCATAAGCTTGTGGTAATATCTCTCGCCCGTCTGGCAATGTCCATTTTCCTTGTTCTAATTTAGCACCTGTTTTCTCCAGTTTTGTCTGTTCTTCAGGAGTAAACGTTTTTTCTTCTCCCTCCCGTCTTTCTTCCTCCTGTACTGTATTAATTTTAGCAGCCTGAGTTCTCAAGGCTGCTTCCTGAGCTTCTTTATCTGCTAGATTGTTCCCTCTGGTGTGGTAATCTAATCCTCTTTGGTGTCCTTTTACATGTACCACTGCTATTTCTTTTGGTTCTCTTAATGCCCTTAAATTTTTTATTATTAATTCTTGATGTATAAGATTCCTCCCTTGAGTATTAACGAAACCTCTTTCTTCACAAATTTTTCCGAAGGTATGAACCACCCCATATGCATATTTAGAATCTGTATATATAGTTCCACTTTTCCCCTTTAATAGTTCCACGGCCCTATATAGGACATACAGCTCACAAGCCTGAGCTGACCATGATAGACTCAAGGGTCCTGATTCCACAGGTTCCAGGTGCTTATTAATTATTGCATATCCTGATTTTCTTTTTCCCTCCACTACTCAGGAGGAGCCATCTATGAACAGTGCTTCTCCCTTCTCTAATTCAGTATCTCTTAAATCGGGTCTTCCTTTAGTCTGGGTCTCAATTACCTCTAAACAGTTATGTTGTAATTCCTCTGATGGTTTTCTGAACAAAAATTGTGCTGGACTCTGAGCAGAGCTTACCCTTAGTTCTAAGTTAGGGGAGTCAATTAGTATAGCTTCATACTTTAGGATCTGGCTGTCTGTTAACCATTTCTCTGCTTTCTGTTGTAAGACACTTCTGACATTGTGTGGAGTATACACTTCTGACATTGTGTGGAGTATACGAATACATTTTCCTTCAAGCTCTCTATTGACAAGAATTGTTCAAACACTCCTCACACTGGTTTGAGTCCTCTTTTCCCCTCCAATGGGAGAGGATATTTTTCCTAATCCTTATTGGCTGTTGTGGATCCACTATTTCTACTACCAAGGGTTCCATATCTAATTTTTCTGAATCTCCCTCTTGGTACCATACCTGTGGGTCTATTTCTCCCTCATCTTCTTGGGTTAGGGTATATAGTTGAATTTTAAATTCTCCCCCCGGCTCTTGATTTCCAACCCTAATCTTATTATTAAGTCCCTTCCTAATAGATTGTGCTCAGCCTCAGGCACCAGCAATAGGTCATTGAGACATAGTTTCTTTTCTGATTCTATTTCTATATTTTCCAATATAGGAACCTTAAAGGGCTCACCTTTTGCTCCTACTACCACGGTATTCCCCTTTCCTTCCTTAACCCCTTTTGGTAATTTTCTCATAGGTGATTTCTCCGCTCCAGTATCTACCAAAAAATACACCTCTTCTCTCTGGGGACTGTCCTGGTTTCAGTTAGAACAGAATTGATTTTCTTCCTAGTAGCTGGTGGAATGCTGTGTTTTGGCTTAGGATGAGAAGAGTGCTGATAACACCCCGATGTTTTAATTGTTGCAGAGCAGTGCTTATACCAAGCCAAGGACATCTCAGCCTTTTGCTCTGTCCTGCCAACAGGCAGGCTGGGGGTGCAGTAAGAGCTGGGAGGGGACAGACCCAGGACAGGTGACCCAAACTAGCCAAAGGGGTATTCCATACCATCTGACGTCATGCTAAACAATATATAGGGGTGGCTAGCTGGGGAGGGGGCTGGACTGCTTGGGGTTAGGCTGGGCATCGGTCAGCGGGTGGTGAGCAATTGCATTGTGCATCACTTGTTTGTACATGTTAGTAGTAGTAGTACTATTATCATCATTGTATTATTATTATTATTATTATTGTTATTATTGTTATTATTGTTATTATTGTTATTATTATTTTCCTGTCTTATTAAGCTGTCTTTATCTCAGCTCACGGGCTTCACTTTCCATCTCTCTCCCCTGTCCCAGAGAGGGAGGGGGGAGGGTGAGCGAACGGCTACGTGGTGTTTAGCTGCCGGCCGGGTTAAACCACAACAGTCTTTTTGGCGCCCAACGTGGGGCCCGAAAGGTTGAGATAACGGCAGATCTGACCAGAGGGTGTTAAACTAAAATTGGTATAAGTATTAGACCTGCTTAATAGTCACTTGTCATAATGCTGATTGCTTTAATCTCAACTCTGCTGCGCCTGTTTTCCAAATTGAGTATTGTAGCATGTTATTTTCCGTATGTGCTCTCTGTCATGTTGTTTATCCTCTCCGGGCCCTGGTTTCAGACCATTATGGTACTGTGTGTTGTATCAGTGGCTTATGAGATGATGAAATATCTGGCCATGACTCTAACCTGGTATTTGTACTCAGTGACATCTTCGACTCTGTACTTTGGAAACTGTATTTTGGAAACTATTAGCAATTATATCTGTTGCCTTTTTTCATTAGGGAGTCAATCTGTGGAGGGGAAAGGGGAAGATATTTTTTCTTACTTGATCAGTCTCCCTTTCTCCTTCACCACCCCTGTATCCTCCTTGATCACTCTCCCTTCCTCCTTCACCACCCTCTTATCCTCCGAGTTTATTACAATAGCTCTCCAAGATATTGAATAGCCTTGGGATACTCAGACCAGCATAGTCTTGTTGTTCTGCCTCCTGAATGCGCTTCAGGTTCTGCTTAAAGTTAAACAACTACTTAGGAAGCTCATCCGGAGATCTGCCCGGAGGCAGTATAGTTGTGGGTGGCAGGGAGTATGGGAGGATATGGGCAGGCATCTAGAGCAGTTGGCACCCCCAGTGTTTTGGAAATTCACCCCTGAACAACTGCAAAATCCTCAAAAACTGGCAGAATGCTTGAAAAAAATGTGTCACGATTCTGGCAGTTCCAAAGTAACACAAATCATTGTAACATGCTGGGGCCTGGCTCATGCCTATCGAGCTGCCATGGATACTGCTATCAACTTAGTGACAGACCCTGCGGCCACTCCAAGTAACCCGTAAGAAGAATGAGTTTGAATGGGGCCCTGAACAACGACAAGCCTTTGAACAAATCAAGCAGGAAATAGTCCATGCAGTAGCCCTTGGGCCAGTGGACCTTGGGTCCAGTTCGAACAGGACCAGATGTAAAGAATGTGCTCTACACTGCAGCCGGGGAGAACGGCCCCACCTGGAGCCTCTGGCAGAAAGAACCTGGGGAAACTCGAGGTCGGCCCCTGGGGTTTTGGAGTCGGGGATACAGAGGATCTGAGGCCCGCTATACTCCAACTGAAAAGGAGATATTGGCAGCATACGAAGGAGTTCGATCTGCTTCGGAGGTGGTCGGTACTGAAGCGCAGCTCCTCCTAGCACCCCGATTGCCGGTACTAGGCTGGATGTTCAAGGGAAGGGTCTCTTCTACGCATCATGCAACTGATGCTACATGGAGCAAATGGGTTGCACTGATTACTCAGCGGGCTCGAATAGGAAACCCCAGTCGCCCAGGAATATTGGAAGTGATTATGGACTGGCCAGAAGGCAAATACTTTGGGATATCATCAGAGGAGGAGGTGGGTCGTGCTGAAGAAGCCCCACTGTACAACCAGTTACCAGAGAATGAAAAGAAATATGCCCTGTTCACTGGTGGGTCCTGTCGTATTGTGGGGAAGCATCGGAGATGGAAGGCTGCTGTATGGAGTCCTACACGACGAGTTGCAGAAGCTGCTGAGGGAGAAGGTGAATCGAGTCAGTTTGCAGAAGTGAAGGCCATTCAGCTGGCTTTAGACATTGCTGAATGAGAAAAATGGCCAGTTCTCTATCTCTACACCGATTCATGGATGGTAGCAAATGCCCTGTGGGGATGGTTACAGCAATGGAAGCAAAAAAATCATCCGATTCATGGATGGTAGCAAATGCCCTGTGGGGATGGTTACAGCAATGGAAGCAAAACAAGCATCGGTCAGCGGGTGGTGAGCAATTGCATTGTGCATCACTTGTTTGTACATGTTAGTAGTAGTAGTACTATTATCATCATTGTATTACTATTATTATTATTATTGTTATTATTATTTTCCTGTCTTATTAAGCTGTCTTTATCTCAACTCACGGGCTTCACTTTCCATTTCTCTTCCCCGTCCCAGAGAGGGAGGAGGGAGGGTGAGCGAACGGCTACGTGGTGTTTAGCTGCTGGCCGGGTTAAACCACAACAGGTCTGCATCTAGAGATGTCTTTTATATTTATCGTGCTGTTATGGAGATGGGTCCTCTGGCTTTGGTCATGGTTTTTCATGTTCTGCAATTCTCTCCCAAGAAGAAACCCTTGTTGGGCGGAGAGGTAGAGGTGTGCTCCAGAAACACAGTGATGGCAAGGAGTCCTCCACTTCATTCTTCCAATTTTTTCTAGCTGGAAGCACTCATAGTTGTCAACTGAATTGGTTTAGAGGAGTAGGAAACACAGCATTGATGGATTTCTGCTTTCTCCTAGATCTTAGCAGACCACATGATGATAGTTGTTTTTGTTTTATGTTCTTATGGTACATTATGTTATTATACATTTTTTCTATGTTATTTTATGTTCTTATGTTATGTTCTTATGTTCACAACAGAACTCATTTCCAATACTGCCTCAGAGACACCTGGGCCAAAGAGCAGGGCCTTGAGCGGGTAGCTCACCTTGAGCGAGCTCATTTCCTTCCCAGTAGCTGAAATGTGCCCTTTCGGGGGCATCTGGGGGCTACAGCGTGCTGCTGAGAGGGATGTTGGAGCTCCTGCAGGGCAGTGCTTCCACTAAGGCAAGGCCTTTTCTGCATCTTCTACTGCCCTGCAAGCGAGGATGCTTGGGGCACACAAGAAGCTGGCAGGGGACACAACTGCAGGGATTGCAGGGATTCCTAAAGTCATAGCCAAATACAAGAAAGACAGGAGGACGTGATGCTTCCGAGAGAAAGGAGCTCGCTTTGGGGTCCAAATCCGTCCCTTTTTCAGGGAAGGAAGAGATGCTGTGCATTTCTCTCGTCCCCCTGAGACAGCCACTGGGTGACGATGGTGCCAAGTGTCTGGAAAGAGACCTTGCTTTCTCAGGCCCAGGTGTCCAGCTGCACACCAAAGCTGTCCCTGGCTTCCAGGTGCAGTTGCCAGGCCCAAGGCCGAGCTCCCCTGCGACCCCCCAGCCCAGCAGACCTTGCTCCTGGCATTGTGGAGCAGCCATTTCACGGCAGCCTTTTCTCCTGGCAGTCAGCTTAGCGCCGAATGCTCTGTCACCGGGACGCCTGAGAGCCATGGGAGCTCAGCAGAGAGTCACTGTCAGCTTGGAGCTCACAAAGGTGGGTGGCCGCAAGTGCCCTGAGCGTCCAGCTCGCAATGAGGACTGCTGTGGCACTCAAATTGTCACCTGTTTGCTGCGATGCTGGGATACCTGCTCTGGTAGCCTGGCATCAGAGGCCAGGGAAGCCAAGCAGCTGGGATCCTTCTCTGAGGCAGGGGACACTGAGAGTGGAAATGGAAATGGGGCACAAGCCCTCCGCCTCTCAAAGGAACCCCTCAGATGTTTAGATATAGTAAACTTACGTATATCTGTGTGACTCTAGACCACAACATGTTAGTGTTCTGGTTTGTCCACTGCTTTGTTGTGGGGGCTTTGAGTTGGCCTCTACTCTTTAGGTGAATGCTGACTTCATATCTATGGTGCACTTTATTCTTAAAATGGGAAGTTTCTACCAATTTCCTGTCCAAAGTTCCTCATAAGCCAACTGCAATCATCATTTCAGATGTATCTCCCAACTTACACATTTCCTAATTCTCCTTGATATTTACTCAAGAAATGCATTTTCACAGAGACATCATATTTTTCTCTCAACTGGCATCTGGCTGAGCAGAATGATGTCCTTTAATTCCCTTCCACACAATAGGCAACTTGTTCCTTCTGTCTTCTGAACACTTCCTCCTAAGTTCAATGTGAATACAAGTGGCAGAATTTTGCCTCATGTCTTAAATGTGTGGCAGGGCTGCCCTGTCAGGTGTATTTATACTGGAGAAAAAATAACAAAAAAACAAAAAACAAAAACAAAAACACCCTTTTTTGAGAATCTCTAAGCATGGCTCTACTTTGTATTATCAAATGTCACTTCACCTGAACCATTTCAATCACAAGGGATATCCTTCTGTCAGGCTTAGTAGTACTTCCCAACTTTATGTCACCTGGAAATCTCAAAGCTCATATGTAACTTTTAGTCTTCGGCCACCACGTCCATACTGAACATACCTAAATTTGAAGTCATCTCTGCTCTGAATAGGAGATTGGGTTTTCAGAGGTCCCTTCCAGCCTACATTTCTCCATGAGTCTTTGCCTCCTTAGCAGCTGCAGTTTCAGAACTGTCTCTGAGAATCACTACAGGTAACCTCTCCTTTGCCGGTAATTCCCTCTTCGAACAGTGTGAACAATTGCAAACTCCCTTGATTCACTTGCAACCCAAAGCCCAAATCCATAGATAAGGTATCAGAAGCTCACAGAAAGTGAAATAGATGTAGTTCATCCCCTGTGTAGGGGAGCACTGGTCCTACAAAGGCAAGCTACTAAATTCTCTGGAAACAAATTAGCTTTAATAAATTATCTTGTAAATTCCACATTACCCACTACTTCCCTAGTCTTATCTCTTCTTGCTACAAAACTTTGCCCAGCGTTGATGTCAAACTAACAGGCCTGCACTTGTCTGGATCACTTTTTACATTCTCCTGGACAGAGGTATATTTGTTACTCTCCCACTCTGGGGACTATCCCTGATTTGCACAATTGTGATGTATTTTTCCTACTTGACTTGTTGTTCTGTGTGCCAATGCTGTTAATAGGCTAGGTAGATATCAGCTTGTCATTTTTCACTTGAATCACTGTAGATTTTTATTTCACCTCAGATGATGTTGTGCCTAGTGCCCTACCCTCATTTGCAATGGGAATCCTGTCACTGCCCTTAATATCACATTGTTGTTGCTGTTAGATGCAGGAAATAAGATTTGCAGCATTTGAGACATCATTAACTTTTGATCTATTTTTGCCTCGAGTATGCAACTGTCCTAATTTGTTCTCTTTGTTCCCCCTGGGTTCTGTGGCTTAAGTATCATTTACTATTATTGTTTAATTTCCTATGTGAAGGAGGTTTTGGGTCATTCGTACTTTATTTTTGCAGTTTTTAACCTCTGAAATGTACCTTTTCTCATTACTTTTTTCCCATCTGAATTTTGAATTTTAACTCTGCCTTCTCTGCACTCCAGTCCCAGAGATGCTTAGTCAGACTCAATGATTCATTTCCTTAGATTTCAAAGTTTGCATTTGTAAGCCTCAAAAATTTCGTTTTAAGCCTGGTTTTGTTTTATGTTTTGTTTTATCAGTTTTATGGTATGATAAGCTTTTGCTTCCACTGAAGGGTAGAAGTCATTATGAATAGTGCCAACAAAACAGAAACATAACAATAAAAATGATATTTGAATTCAGAATAGGTATTTAAAAAGTTCACCTTCTCCAGCACAAATGAGGAAAGTAAAATCAATAAATAAATAAATAGAGCAGTCCTAAATCATCAAAACTGGCCAAAGAATTAGAAGAAGCACTATTTTTCCAAGGCTGCAATGTTTTCCATTCATCTCACTGGGCCAGCAGAGCACTAGAGAGCTGGATGCACTGAACTCCTGGCTCATACCCTAAATGACCTGCAGGAAGATCTTCTTATCTCTGTCCCCCCGTTTCTCCTTTCAATCTCTGTTTTGTCTGTTTGTATCACTAGCTATCAAAACGCTACTGAGATATGCACGTGCAGCACCCAGCACAACCTTGTTTCAGGCTCCAGTGGGACCTTTAGGCATTACCATCCTATAAACAAGTCACAGTGATAGTGAGTGTAATTACAGTCGTCAAACTATTCCAGCTCCACATCATTAGCCATGCCCTGAGCTAAATAACATTTAAATCAGTTTGATATGTCATCTGTGGCTTTCTTCACTGTCACTTGCAATCCAGCAAACTCCTTCCTTCATGTTTCTAGATTAGACAGAGGGTTCTTAACTGCAGACATCCACTTCCCTGTTCAGGAAGCAGTGAGACCTTTCATCTTCACCCAGAATTAAGATGATATCCAAGCATCATGAGACACAGCGCGTATGTCTCCTAGGCCCATCCCATAAGAGCAGGACATTTACCTCACATGAGAAGAAGACTTAATGCAGAGGCAAAGCAAGATACTCGGTGTCAAAGCCATGTCTGGATGAGCATTAAAGACAGATCAAAATTACCCAGTACAGGAGGAAAATCTAGCATTTGAAGAAGATTATGGTCTCTGATTATTAGTTTCAAAATTAGTTTTTTCTTTGGATTTCCTCTGAACTTAAACTTAGTTTGGAATGCCTTTGGTTTTGAATAGTTCTGAAATTGTATTACTTCTCCTAAGTAAGTTGATAGTCTGTTCTATTTCCGTGAAATTCAAATAATATAGTGAAGGATCTGCCATCAGTTTTACTGTGTGCCAGGCTGAGAGCCTTCCTGTACTTAAAGGCAACCTATAGGAAAGCTGGGGAGGGGGTCTTTATCAGGGCCTGGAGTGACAGGACATGGAGTAATAGCTTTACACTGAAAAGTTAGATTTCTGATATATGTTAGGAAGAAATTCTTTACTGATAGTACTTCACATCCTGTGCGTCTGCCAACTTCTGCATCTTCTGGTTGCCTCCCCTATTTAAGAGAGGATGCTGGAGTGCTGTGTGAAACACTCAGATCTTACATAAACAAAGCAATACCTTACCTTTTGCATTCAAAGATGTGCCCAGTATGTTCAGCTAAAACAACTTCTACCCTACAGCGTTTTGTTGAAAGTTCCAATTTCTGTCTCAGTTTCATGTACACCAAATTTTCAAGCAGGATTTCCGGGCCAGTGTTGTCTGTCTGCGATGGACTGCTTTGCTAGATCATCGTTCACTGCTCCCTCTGCCAGGCACAGGCCTTTTTGTCTTACTCCCTTGTAAGAAAACTTGCAGAGGTATATGGGGTAGCAGTCAGCAGTGTAAAAGAAGAAGAGACATCCTGCCTTCATACATATATATACAACACAACATCAAAGAGCTCAGCAAGGTCCACCAAGGAAAGGAAGCAATGCAGGAGAAAGACAGGACAACAGGGACAACGGGGAGCATAAGGGAGGAGGCAGCCAGCGGCCTTAAAAGCAAAGCATAAAAAATAGCTTCCAATAGCGGGACCTAGTGAATTGGAGCTCTGGGGTCTGCATCTAGAGATGTCTTTTATATTTATCGTGCTGTTGTGGAGATGGGTCCTCTGGCTTTGGTCATGGTTTTTCATGTTTTGCAATTCTCTCCCAAGAAGAAGCCCTTGTTGGGCGGAGAGGTAGAGGTGTGCTCCAGAAACACAGTGATGGCAAGGAGTCCTCCACTTCATTCTTCCAATTTTTTCTAGCTGGAAGCACTCATAGTTGTCAACTGAATTGGTTTAGAGGAGTAGGAAACACAGCATTGATGGATTTCTGCTTTCTCCTAGATCTTACCAGACCACATGATGATAGTTGTTTTTGTTTTATGTTCTTATGGTACATTATGATATTATACATTTTTTCTGTTATTTTATGTTCTTATGTTATGTTCTTATGTTCAAAACAGAACTCATTTCCAATACTGCCTCAGAGACACCTGGGCCAAAGAGCAGGGCCTTGAGCGGGTAGCTCACCTTGAGCGAGCTCATTTCCTTCCCAGTAGCTGAAATGTGCCCTTTCGGGGCATTTGGGGACTACAGCGTGCTGCTGAGAGGGTTGTTGGAGCTCCTGCAGGGCAGTGCTTCCACTAAGGCAAGGCCTTTTCTGCATCTTCTACTGCCCTGCAAGCGAGGATGCTTGGGGCACACAAGAAGCTGGCAGGGGACACAACTGCAGGGATTGCAGGGATTCCTAAAGTCATAGCCAAATACAAGAAAGACAGGAGGACGTGATGCTTCCGAGAGAAAGGAGCTCGCTTTGGGGTCCAAATCCGTCCCTTTTTCAGGGAAGGAAGAGATGCTGTGCATTTCTCTCGTCCCCCTGAGACAGCCACTGGGTGACGATGGTGCCAAGTGTCTGGAAAGAGACCTTGCTTTCTCAGGCCCAGGTGTCCAGCTGCACACCAAGGCCGTCCCTGGCTTCCAGGCGCAGTTGCCAGGCCCAAGGCCGAGCTCCCCTGCGACCCCCCAGCCCAGCAGACCTTGCTCCTGGCATTGTGGAGCAGCCATTTCACGGCAGCCTTTTCTCCTGGCAGTCAGCTTAGCGCCGAATGCTCTGTCACCGGGACGCCTGAGAGCCATGGGAGCTCAGCAGAGAGTCACTGTCAGTTTGGAGCTCACAAAGGTGGGTGCCCACAAGTGCCCTGAGCGTCCAGCTCGCATTGAGGACTGGTGCTGGCACTCGAGGCGTGGAGGTCGGCATGGTGCAATGGGAGACGCCACTGTCCTGCTGGTGGGACAAGAGACACTGATGTGCTGCTGCTGCAGGAGGAGACTTGAAGGTGCTGCTGCTTAGAGGTGCTGAGGAGCGGGCAGCCTCTTTCGTGGTGGCTGAGCTGAGCATGCTCCTGTTCATTAGTACTCTCCCCTTCCTATGTTTTTCCTAAGGTGGAGAGAGAGAAACGCACAGATCTCTTTCTTTCCCGGTAAGAAATGGAAGAGCCTCGTATCTACATATTTGCCAGATTCATCCTAGCACCCTTGGGACTGGGGATCTGTGTTGATCTGTAATAAAGAGCAATCATCAGCACAGCAAATCCCCGTGACCTTGTGTCTATCAGCATCGTCCAAATCCCTCTCTAGAGCTGTGGGCTGGCCAAGCTGTGTGTTGGATGGTGAAGCTGGGAAATGCTTGGGATGGGGAAGGCTGAGTGGGCCGAGAAATCCTTGCTGGGATGGGAAGGTTTCCTTGGCGTGGAAAGGCATTGGGCTAGGAAATGAGAGAGATGGGAAATGTTCCCGGGCTTTGAAAGCACTGGGAAGCAAAAGCATTGGGATGAGCAATCGCTCCTGGGATGGGAAAACATTGGGATGGGAAGTCTTGAAAGGGGTGGGTAACATTCGCTGAGGAAGGAAATACTTGGAAAAGTCATCCAAGAGAGGGAAATTCTTTGGGACGAGATCTCTTTGGATGAAGAAACACTTCGTGTTGATGGGAAATCTTTTGTCTGGGAATCTGTTCTCATGTGAACTTGTCAGGATGGGAAATGACCATGAGGATGAAAGCTGGTCCTGGCATGGGAAATGCCAGGGAAAAGAGGCGGTGTGGAAGCGTGGTGGGCATGGCAAGTGCTGCGTGGGAGGGCAAGCCTGCTGGGGATGGCCAAGTCTTGCGCTGGGCAGCCTGCTTGGGTCCAAAGCCTGCAGTCCTCCCCAAGATGTCAGCGAGGGGCTGGTGAGCCGTTGGGACGGAACCCCCGTTGCCCGGGTTCCCCAAGCAACCGCCCCACTCTCCAGCCACCATGGCAGGTCCAGCAGCCGGCTCCCGCTCCTCCCGGGGCTGCGGCCCTGCTGGCGAGCCCAGCGCCCCAGAGCTCAGCCCAGCGCCCTTTTTCCCACAGAGGGTTTCCCCAGACGGCTTCCGTGGCTTGCGCAGACGCAAAACTCCCCCTTCGTCGTCCCAGCCGTGCCGCCAACGGTGGCTGCCTGGCTGCTGCCCTCCCTCCCTGGAGCGACGGCGCTGCCCTTGCAGCCCCCGCAGGTACCCACCTTCCCCTCCGCGCTGCCCCAGGCCACCGTCTGGCACGTGGTGCCGGGGGTCCAGGGGCAGGTGCTGCAGCTCCCCGCCGGGGTGCAGCTGCCACCTGGGGGGCACCTCCCAGCCCAGGGGCACCACCTGCAGCTTGGGCAGCTCCCCGCCGGGGGGCAGCTCCCTGCTGTGGGGCAGCTCCCCCACACCGCTCCTCCCTGTGCCCCCAGTGTCTCCCAGTGGGGACAGCCCCTGCTGACGGAGATGCTGGTGCCCCAGGATCCCCTCTGCTTGGGGCCCAGGGCCGTGCTCCAAGGGGAGCTCCTGCACCCCGCAGGCACCTGCCTGCTGCAGGCTCCTGCCCACCCCGGCCCCCCCCCACTCCTCGTGCCGGGGCCTCCGCTGCGGGCGCAGGCGCTCCCCGCGCCCCGCACCCTGAGCAGCAGCCGGGGGCAGCTGCCGGAGCCCTGCTTGCACGCTGTGGGGCTCAGCGAGGACCAGGGGCCCCGCTGCCCGGCCCCACTGCCCCCGAGCCTGCCCAGGCTCCAAGGACCGCCAGCACCCAGACGGCGACGCCCGACGGTGAGTTTGGGACTGGCCCAGCCGGCCGCTGGGCGCCCCACACCCAGGAGCCATGGCAAAGCTGGCATCGGGGGATGCCTGGGGGATTGCATTGGCTTGCTTTTTCCTCAGCGGCGACACTTGCAGAGGTGCCTGAGGAGACCCTGGAGCTGCTGGAGCTGGGCCCCGATGCCTTCACTGAGGCCTTTCCCCAGCTGGCAGGGGACAGCCAGCAGCTGCAGCACGTGCAGGACCAGCTCCTGGCCGACCTGGACAGCTCCGGCTTGGAGGCGCAGCTCAGCTGCCTGGATGCCGTGGAGCCCCAGGACGCCTTCCCCGATTTGCCCAGCAGTCCTGCCCTCAGCCGCTTCCTCTCGCAGCTGCCCGACCTCTGCGAGGACATCGAGGAGCTGAGCACGCAGGGACTGGCAGCCACCAGAGCGCTGGGTGAGGTCCCCTCAACCCCTGGGCTGCACCCCGACAAGGTGCAGGCTGGGCGGGCGCTGCAGCCCCCTGCAGCTGCTGTGCCGCCACTCAGCTCTCCCCTCAAGCCTGCAGCCCGGCCCCAGCTCAGGAGAGCCCTGCCCAAAAGGCCCCCCCAGCAGGAATTCATCCCTGCCCGCAGGAGACCCCTGCCCAAGCCTCCCTCGGCTCCTGTCCAGAGCCCCCCCGACCCTGACTTCCTCACTGCCCTCAGGAGAGCCCTGCCCAAGCCTCACCTGAGTCCCCTCCAGAGCCCCCCCGACCCTGCCCGCAGGAGACCCCTGCCCAAGCCTCTCCCCAAAAGGCCCCCCCAGCAGGAATTCATCCCTGCCCGCAAGAGAACCCTGCCCCAGCCTCCCTTGGCTCCCCTCAAGAGGCCTCAACTTCTCCCAGCCCTGAGGAGAGCCCTGCCCAGTCCCCCTCGCAGTCCCCTCCAGAGCCCCCCGCCTGCCCCTGCGCCCACCGGCACCAAGTGGGGGGCCAAGCGCCCCGCGCCCACCAGCACCCCCAGCACAGCGCAGAGCTCCCAGCACAGGAGGCCCACGACGGACAAGACCCCCGGCAAGGAGAAGACGCTGCTGCTGGGCCAGGCTGGCCAAGGCCCCAAGACGCTGCGCCAGGGCAAGACGGCTGGCCACAGCGCGCTGCCTGGCAGCAGCAGCCAAGCGGGCAGCGGCAGGCAGCAGCCAGCGAGCGACAGCACCAGGGCGCCCAGCAAGAGAGCGCGAAGCCCGGGGGCTGCTGGGGGGCATGGAGCAGCAGCGCCGCCTCTCTGCAGAGCGCGGCTGCTGCCGGAGCCCCTCCCCATGAAGCCCCGTGCCCATGCCCGTGCCCATGCCCGTGCCCGTGCCCGTGCCCGTGCCGTGCGGCCCCAGGACAGGCTCCGGCCCCAAGCCAGCGGGGCCAAGACGCTGCAGCGCCAGCAGCCGGGGACAAAGACCCCCAGCGAGACTTTGCAGCCGCTGGGGGCCAGGGCCAAGGCGCTGGGGCCAGTGCGCCAGCCGCCCTGTGTGCAGCCGCAGCCCACCTCCAGCGGCATGCCCAGGGCCCGGCCGACGCTGCCAGGCTCCAGCGCTGTGCCCGCTGCCCCCCGGCCCCCAGCTGGCCACAAGGCCCAGGCGCTGCCGGCACCACCAGGCAGCACAGGAGCACAGAGAGCTCCCCCAGAGCAGGCGCCCAGAGTGTGGGGCCTGCCAGCCGCAGGGGGCCAAGCGCAGCGTCTGGCTCTGCCCACGCAGCCGCGCACGCTGCAGCGTCCGGCGCAGCTCCGCGTGGACTACGTGCCCTGCGTGGGGCCCTGGGCGGGCCGCGACACAGCACCCACGCCGCTGGAGGAGCAGGAGGAGTCGGTGCCCATCATGCCGCAGCAGCGTCCCGAGCGGGAGCGCCTGAAGAAGCTGGCCCAGGAGGAGCGGCAGCGTGCAAGATCGGCCCCGTGCAATTCTTCGTGCAGCGGCAGAAGGACCACGCCATAGCCTACTATTACAGCTACCCGTGACCGACCTCGGGCTTCTCCTCGACGGCCCCCGCAGCACCCAGGCAGGCACAGAGACCTCTGCAGGCACCTGCTCCAGCTTCAGCCACGCTCCTCAGCCCTTGCCCCTCTTGCTTGCCCTCTCCCCTCTCTCGTGCTGGAGCTAGGGGATGAGCTTGCCACTCTCAGGGATGGGCAACAGCGCCAATGGCAAATGCGCGCGCGCCTCACCCAGGAAGGTGGCAATGGCAAGCTGGGGAGATGCTGGCAGCAGCTGGGCTGGGAAAGCTTGGCCATGGCAACTGCTGCTTGGGACACCAAAGGGCTGAGAGACAAGACTTGCTTCTTCTTTCGGGGCATTGCTCTTCTTTCCTGCCTTCTGGATTAAATTCCTCTCCTTAGGTGGTCACTCAGCAAGGCCTCTGCCTGCAGAGCACTTCTTCTTGCACTGGCATGCCAAGGGGATAAGAACTGGGAGGTCTTTGGGATAGCAAATGATCAGTGGGATGGGAAGTGATGATGGGGATAGCAATTCATTGGAATGGGAAAAATGGGTTTTATTTGTATTAAATTTAAATTTTTTAATTTTCATTTAATTTATTGGTTTTCTTATTTATTTAATTAAATCCACTTTATTGACTGTGTTGTACGGTATGGCATCGTTTTATTATTATAAAATTATAAGTATTTAATAGTATTAAATATTTTTATATATTAATATAAATTATAAATATCTTTATTTATTATTTTGTTGGTTTTTATTCCTTTTCTACCCTATTAAACTCTCTTTATCACAACGCACTGGTTTGGACTTTATTTTTCCTTCCGAGTCATTCTGGATTCACTCCGGATGGGGGGACACTAGCGAACGCCTGTGTGCTTCAGATCCAAGGTCACCTTTGCCCTCATTCAAGATACATCTTTGCATCTGTTGTTGTGAAACAAAATTAACAACAGGAACAATAAAGTTACCTACTTGCTAGCAGCAGCTCTACATTTGCTGGGGTCTGCTCTGTGCATTTTGAAGACCATTCCATGCTCTTCAGCCCCTTCAGGAGAAATGTATGGTTCTAGGAAAATGCGTCTTGACCTGATGCAAAGCTGTGACGCAGCCTGCAGCTGCTGCAAGCCCTGGCATTTTACCTGCAGCCCCTCCAACAACTCTGATGTTCCCTGCATCGACTTCAACCACTGCGGCAGGACCTGAGGCCCCTCAAAGCATTGTCACACACCCTGCAGCCCCTCGAGCCCCTGGCATGTTCCCTGCAGCCCCTCCAGCCCCTGGCATGTTCCCTGCAGCCACTCCAAGCCTGGCACAGGCCCTACAGCTGGCTCCAGGGACGACCCCGTTGCTGTCTCAGGCACCAATACACACAAGGGGAAGGAATGCATGCAGAAGTCATCTCGTTTCGGAAGGGCAGAAAGTCCTCCCAAGAAGGGGAAGGAGCAAGAGGAAGGCGAGGCAGCCTACCCCAAGGTAGGGCCATCCCAGGGCACAGGAGGCTGTTGGAAAGGAGAGCAGAGAGAAAAGCAGCAGGAAGCAGGTGATCCCCATCCCTGGACAGCTGCGAGCCATGGGACAAAATTGCAGCTGTCCTCCAGGCGAGCACATTGTCAGCTGGCTGCTGCGCTGCTGGGATAGCAGCTGCGGGAGCCTGGCAGCAGAGGGCAGGGAAGCCAAGCAGCTGGGATCCTTCTCTGGGAAAGGGGGCACTGAGAAAGAGCTTGCAAATGGGGCACAAGCCCTCAGCCTCTGGAGGCGGCGCCTGTCAGGCGTGAAGGAAAGGGATCCCTTCTGGGAAGATGCTGTGGGCTTGCTGAGGCTCGAAGAACAGACGGTGCTGGCTGCTACCAGCGTGCTGCAGCAGCGGCAAGACAGAGCCGTGGTGGTTTTCCTCAGCTGGGCAGCTGAGCTCCAGCACAAGCGCTCTCTCCCTGCCCCTCCTCCAACGCCAAGGGGAGAAAAGAGGCTGGCAAGGGCTCACGGGCTGCCAGAAGGACAGGGAGATCACTCCACAAGGAGCGTCACGGGCAAAGCAGGCTCAGCACAGCCTGTTCCAGTCCAGCCCGGGGCCTGCTCCTGCGGGGGCTCTCCACAGGCCGCGGCCTCCTCCAGGCCACAGCCACCTGCTCCACTGGGGGCTCCTCCACCCGCAGGGAAGCTGCAGCGTGGAGATTTGCTCCACGGGGGACCCATGGGCTGCAGGGGGACAGCCTGCTCCACCAGGGGCACAGCCTGCTCCACCAGGGGCCTCTCCCTGCACAGGCCGCAGGGGAACTGCTGCTGTGAGCCTGGAGCACCTCCTGCCTCCTGCTGCACGGACCTTGGGGGCTGCACAGAGCTTTCTCACTCCTCCCTGAGCCAGACGCTGCTGGGCAGCAGCTTTTGTTCCCTTTCTTAGATGGGCTCTCCCCCAGGCGCAAACATCATCCTTTTGCTCTGCGTTCTAGGCAGCAGCAGGTGGGTCCCTCCTGGAAGGAGCCTCCTGGAAGCGGCCCTGAGCTCCCATGGGGCAGCTGCTGCATTCTCCTCACAGAGGACACCCCTGCAGCCCCCCGCTCCCACAGCCTGGCCACGCAAACCCAAGCCAAGACACCGAGCGAGCCTCCCTGATTGCCAGGCAGCAGCTGGCTCAGTCTGGGATCCCAGGCCAGTGCCCACAAGACTCTCCTGGGCCTTGAAAAGCAAGCCTTGTGGGGACGGAGCACCCACAAAGAACGGACTCACACAACAGGACTCCTTGCCAACACTGCCTCACAGACACCTGGGCCTTGAGCGGGTAGCTCACCTTGAGCGAGCTCATTTCCTTCCCAGTAGCTGAAATGTGCTGTTTCGGGGGCATCTGGGGGCTACAGCGTGCTGCTGAGAGGGTTGTTGGAGCTCCTGCAGGGCAGTGCTTCCACTAAGGCAAGGCCTTTTCTGCATCTTCTACTGCCCTGCAAGCGAGGATGCTTGGGGCACACAAGAAGCTGGCAGGGGACACAGCTGCAGGGATTGCAGGGATTCCTAAAGTCATAGCCAAATACAAGAAAGACAGGAGGACGTAATGCTTCCGAGAGAAAGGAGCTCGCTTTGGGGTCCAAATCCGTCCCTTTTTCAGGGAGGAAGAGATGCTGTGCATTTCTCTCGTCCCCCTGAGACAGCCACTGGGTGACGATGGTGCCAAGTGTCTGGAAAGAGACCTTGCTTTCTCAGGCCCAGGTGTCCAGCTGCACACCAAGGCCGTCCCTGGCTTCCAGGCGCAGTTGCCAGGCCCAAGACTGAGCTCCCCTGCGAACCCCCAGCCCAGCAGACCTTGCTCCTGGCATTGTGGAGCAGCCATTTCATGGCAGCCTTTTCTCCTGGCAGTCAGCTTAGCGCCGAATGCTCTGTCACCGGGACGCCTGAGAGCTGTGGCAGCTCAGCAGAGAGTCACTGTCAGCCTTGGAGCTCACAAAGGTGGGTGGCCGCAAGTGCCCTGAGCGTCCAGCTCGCAATGAGGACTGCTGTGGCACTCAAATTGTCACCTGTTTGCTGCGATGCTGGGATACCTGCTCTGGTAGCCTGGCATCAGAGGCCAGGGAAGCCAAGCAGCTGGGATCCTTCTCTGAGGCAGGGGACACTGAGAGTGGAAATGGAAATGGGGCACAAGCCCTCCGCCTCTCAAAGGAACCCCTCAGATGTTTAGGTATAGTAAACTTATGTATATCTGTGTGACTCTAGACCACAACATGTTAGTGTTCTGGTTTGTCCACTGCTTTGTTGTGGGGGCTTTGAGTTGGCCTCTACTCTTTAGGTGAATGCTGACTTCATATCTATGGTGCACTTTATTCTTAAAATGGGAAGTTTCTACCAATTTCCTGTCCAAAGTTCCTCATAAGCCAACTGCAATCATCATTTCAGATGTATCTCCCAACTTACACATTTCCTAATTCTCCTTGATATTTACTCAAGAAATGCATTTTCACAGAGACGTCATATTTTTCTCTCAACTGGCATCTGGCTGAGCAGAATGATGTCCTTTAATTCCCTTCCACACAATAGGCAACTTGTTCCTTCTGTCTTCTGAACACTTCCTCCTAAGTTCAATGTGAATACAAGTGGCAGAATTTTGCCTCATGTCTTAAATGTGTGGCAGGGCTGCCCTGTCAGGTGTACTTATACTGGAGGAAAAAAAAAAAAAAAAAAAAAGAATAGCCATACACACCATATAACCACTTAACTTTTTCAGTTCTTCTGTTAAGAGTGCATGAACATGGGGTTTTGTTGTTTTATTGTTTGTTTTAAACTCCTGACTGCCATATAGCAAACATGACAAAAAAAAAAAAAAACAACCTTTGTTGAGAATCTCTAAGCATGGCTCTACTTTGTATTATCAAATGTCACTTCACCTGAACCATTTCAATCACAAGGGATATCCTTCTGTCAGGCTCGGTAGTACTTCCCAACTTTATGTCACCTGGAAATCTCAAAGCTCATATGTAATTTTTAGTCTTCGGCCACCACGTCCATACTGAACATACCTAAATTTGAAGTCATCTCTGCTCTGAATAAGAGGTTGGGTTTTCAGAGGTCCCTTCCAGCCTACATTTCTCCATGAGTCTTTGCCTCCTTAGCAGCTGCAGTTTCAGAACTGTCTCTGAGAATCACTACAGGTAACCTCTCCTTTGCCGGTAATTCCCTCTTCGAACAGTGTGAACAATTGCAAACTCCCTTGATTCACTTGCAGCCCCAAAGCCCAAATCCATAGATAATGTATCAGAAGCTCACAGAAAGTGAAATAGATGTAGTTCATCCCCTGTGTAGGGGAGCACTGGTCCTACAAAGGCAAGCTACTAAATTCTCTGGAAACAAATTAGCTTTAATAAATTATCTTGTAAATTCCACATTACCCGCTACTTCCCTAGTCTTATCTCTTCTTGCTACAAAACTTTGCCCAGCGTTGATGTCAAACTAACAGGCCTGCACTTGTCTGGATCACTCTTTACATTCTCCTGGACAGAAGTATATTTGTTACTCTCCCATTCTGGGGACTAGCCCTGATTGGCACAACTGTGATGTATTTTTCCTACTTGACTTGTTGTTCTGTGTGCCAGTGCTGTTAATAGGCTAGGTAGATATCAGCTTGTCATTTTTCACTTGAATCACTGTAGATTTTTATTTCACCTCAGATGATGTTGTGCCTAGTGCCCTACCCTCATTTGCAATGGGAATCCTGTCACTGCCCTTAATATCACATTGTTGTTGCTGTTAGATGCAGGAAATAAGATTTGCAGCATTTGAGACATCATTAACTTTTGATCTATTTTTGCCTCGAGTATGCAACTGTCCTAATTTGTTCTCTTTGTTCCCCCTGGGTTCTGTGGCTTAAGTATCATTTACTATTATTGTTTAATTTCCTATGTGAAGGAGGTTTTGGGTCATTCGTACTTTATTTTTGCAGTTTTTAACCTCTGAAATGTACCTTTTCTCATTGCTTTTTTCCCATCTGAATTTTGAATTTTAACTCTGCCTTCTCTGCACTCCAGTCCCAGAGATGCTTAGTCAGACTCAATGATTCATTTCCTTAGATTTCAAAGTTTGCATTTGTAAGCCTCAAAAATTTCATTCTAAGCCTGGTTTTGTTTTATGTTTTGTTTTATCAGTTTTATGGTATGATAAGCTTTTGCTTCCACTGAAGGGTAGAAGTCATTATGAATAGTGCCAACAAAACAGAAACATAACAATGAAAATGATATTTGAATTCAGAAATAGGTATTTAAAAAGTTCACCTTCTCCAGCACAAATGGGGAAAGTAAAATCAATAAATAAATAAATAGAGCAGTCCTAAATCATCAAAACTGGCCAAAGAATTAGAAGAAGCACTATTTTTCCAAGGCTGCAATGTTTTCCATTCATCTCACTGGGCCAGCAGAGCACTAGAGAGCTGGATGCACTGAACTCCTGGCTCATACCCTAAATGACCTGCAGGAAGATCTTCTTATCTCTGTCCCCCCGTTTCTCCTTTCAATCTCTGTTTTGTCTGTTTGTATCACTAGCTATCAAAGCGCTACTGAGATATGCACGTGCAGCACCCAGCACAACCTTGTTTCAGGCTCCAGTGGGACCTTTAGGCATTACCATCCTATAAACAAGTCACAGTGATAGTGAGTGTAATTACAGTCGTCAAACTATTCCAGCTCCACATCATTAGCCATGCCCTGAGCTAAATAACATTTAAATCAGTTTGATATGTCATCTGTGGCTTTCTTCACTGTCACTTGCAATCCAGCAAACTCCTTCCTTCATGTTTCTAGATTAGACAGAGGGTTCTTAACTGCAGACATCCACTTCCCTGTTCAGGAAGCAGTGAGACCTTTCATCTTCACCCAGAATTAAGATGATATCCAAGCATCATGAGACACAGCGCGTATGTCTCCTAGGCCCATCCCATAAGAGCAGGACATTTACCTCACATGAGAAGAAGACTTAATGCAGAGGCAAAGCAAGATACTCGGTGTCAAAGCCATGTCTGGATGAGCATTAAAGACAGATCAAAATTACCCAGTACAGGAGGAAAATCTATCATTTGAAGAAGATTATGGTCTCTGATTATTAGTTTCAAAATTAGTTTTTTTCTTTGGATTTCCTCTGAACTTAAACTTAGTTTGGAATGCCTTTGGTTTTGAATAGTTCTGAAATTGTATTACTTCTCCTAAGTAAGTTGATAGTCTGTTCTATTAACGTGAAATTGAAATAATATAGTGAAGGATCTGCCATCAGTTTTACTGTGTGCCAGGCTGAGAGCCTTCCTGTACTTAAAGGCAACCTATAGGAAAGCTGGGGAGGGGGTCTTTATCAGGGCCTGGAGTGACAGGACATGGAGTAATAGCTTTACACTGAAAAGTTAGATTTCTGGTATATGTTAGGAAGAAATTCTTTACTGATAGTACTTCACATCCAGCCACTCCAGCCCCTGGCATGTTCCCTGCAGCCCCTCCAAGCCTGGCACAGGCCCTACAGCTGGCTCCAGGGACGACCCCGTTGCTGTCTCAGGCACCAATACACACAAGGGGAAGGAATGCATGCAGAAGTCATCTCGTTTCGGAAGGGCAGAAAGTCCTCCCAAGAAGGGGAAGGAGCAAGAGGAAGGCGAGGCAGCCTACCCCAAGGTAGGGCCATCCCAGGGCACAGGAGGCTGTTGGAAAGGAGAGCAGAGAGAAAAGCAGCAGGAAGCAGGTGATCCCCATCCCTGGACAGCTGCGAGCCATGGGACAAAATTGCAGCTGTCCTCCAGGCGAGCACATTGTCAGCTGGCTGCTGCGCTGCTGGGATAGCAGCTGCGGGAGCCTGGCAGCAGAGGGCAGGGAAGCCAAGCAGCTGGGATCCTTCTCTGGGGAAGGGGGCACTGAGAAAGAGCTTGCAAATGGGGCACAAGCCCTCAGCCTCTGGAGGCGGCGCCTGTCAGGCGTGAAGGAAAGGGATCCCTTCTGGGAAGATGCTGTGGGCTTGCTGAGGCTCGAAGAACAGACGGTGCTGGCTGCTACCAGCGTGCTGCAGCAGCGGCAAGACAGAGCCGTGGTGGTTTTCCTCAGCTGGGCAGCTGAGCTCCAGCACAAGCGCTCTCTCCCTGCCCCTCCTCCAACGCCAAGGGGAGAAAAGAGGCTGGCAAGGGCTCAAGGGCTGCCAGAAGGACAGGGAGATCACTCCACAAGGAGCGTCACGGGCAAAGCAGGCTCAGCACAGCCTGTTCCAGTCCAGCCCGGGGCCTGCTCCTGCGGGGGCTCTCCACAGGCCGCGGCCTCCTCCAGGCCACAGCCACCTGCTCCACTGGGGGCTCCTCCACCCGCAGGGAAGCTGCAGCGTGGAGATTTGCTCCACGGGGGACCCATGGGCTGCAGGGGGACAGCCTGCTCCACCAGGGGCACAGCCTGCTCCACCAGGGGCCTCTCCCTGCACAGGCCGCAGGGGAACTGCTGCTGTGAGCCTGGAGCACCTCCTGCCTCCTGCTGCATGGACCTTGGGGGCTGCACAGAGCTTTCTCACTCCTCCCTGAGCCAGACGCTGCTGGGCAGCAGCTTTTGTTCCCTTTCTTAGATGCAAGATACCTTCTTAAATTCAGTCCAGCCAAGTAGGAAAAGTAAATGTGGACAGCTGTATCTTGGCAAAGAAGATAGTAGGGAGCAAGGAGGTTCAGCAGTCAAGATGGAAGGTGATGCCATGAGGCTTACAGGCTAGTAATGTTCTAGTGAAACCCAGCCTTCCTAAAGAAACCTGCCTGACTACTTGATGTGAATAACAGACTCTGTTCAGCTCTTTCCTAACACAGAAACGGTGCTGACTGCTTCTTCAGAGTAACAGAAGTTCGAGATACTACTGAAATAGTTGTGGTTCAGATGTAGATCTGATTTCTCCTAAGCACACTGAATTCACAACTGTTGATCCTCCAGAGGAGGCTTTGCAATTGAACACCTGGAGAATAGGTAAATTTCCCGCTGTTGTTCTCCTCTCCTCTTGTTTTGTTTTGTTTTGTTTTGTTCCTAGTAGCATAGGCTTAAGACTCTGAAGAAACAGGCTGCTTTTTTTCATTTCCAGCACTGGCTGTTGCTCCTGAGCCCCGCCTTCTATTTTTGCAGTCATAGGATATGTGAATATAAATTCGTGGAGAGAGGTAGAAAACTCTTTCAACTGGTGTTTTTTCGGCTATGTGGGGAGAACAAATAGAGTGGCTTTGAATATTCTGGCTCTTATTCAGAGCAGCATGTGGAGGGAGACAGATGCGTTTGCTTTTTTAGTGCAATGGCTTCAGAAGCAAGAGGGGAAAAAGCACTTTCTCTGGGAGCTGAAGAAGGTGTCCTAATCACAGGAGAGGTTTCTAAATGGCATATCTTTGCGAGCATTCCTGTAGTCCGGAGGTTTTTGTTTGTTTGTTTGACGTTGGAAGGTTTTACTCTTAATATTCACGTCCTTCAGCAGAAGTGAGAAATGTGATTTTATTTTGTGCAGTATCGCGGACCCTCCAAAATCTCCTGGGAATGATGAATACCTCGCCCAGTACCAATGTGATGACGGTGGAGACCAGGAGAAACCAAGAAGATCAAAAGAACGTGACCTCATTTCAAAAGAAACCGTTTTGTACAGCGAAGAGTCTTGTGAGCCTGGTGAGAAATTGCGGCAAACTTCCTCTCTCAAGTCTGACACTGAATGTAGCTCTAAAATCCTTTCCTCCTCAGCTGTTACAGAGAGATGCCAAGATACAAAGGACAAGACTAAAACCACTGAGAAAGAGCATTACGAATGCAAGAGGGAACATGCTCCTAGTGAAGAGAAGGAGAGTCAAAAAGCAGGTCCTTCCAGCAAGAGAAGGGTAAAGTTGAATACAAAGAATACAAACTTGAGCTCCTGATTGGCTTCATGCTGAACTCTGTGCTGTTCTTGTCCTAATCTTGGTCTCTCCATAGATAATATGGTTTAAATCCAAATAGAATCGTGCGATGAGGAAGATCTCACTGCAACAAATTCAACATCTAAAATCAAAGTTGACATTTTCCGTGATTTTCTTCCTGAGCAGAAGTGTGCAGTACTCCTTTTATATTAACGTAGAGATTATTTCAAACACTCTTGAAGTGCTTGATGAGTTAACAGTCTGCAGATTTATTATCAAATCAAAAAAACCCCAACTTGGTAGACTATTTTTTTCCCAGTTTTGAATGACCACTAGGAAGAAGGTAGTTCCGGCATCAAGAAAGTCATGTGGAATGTAACAAAATTTACTGAACCAGTAAGTAAAAAATGTATTTTTCTATTATTTCCATTGTTTCAACTCTTCAGATGCTTATGGATGGCATAGATAACAGAGGGGAGATCGTGGTAATCAGAGCTACCAACAGACTGGATTCTATAGATCCTGCTTTATGAAGACCAGGATGCTTTGGCAGACAGTTCCTCTTCAACTTGCCAAATAAAGAGGTGAGAACTTAAATTCAACGTTAGTGCTACCATGGCAAAGTCCAACTTTATAGGAAAAAAAAATAATTGACAACTTGAACAAAAGAGTGATACGTGGAGACACTGCATTGTTCCATGGAGGGCAAATCTGGTACTGGATATATATGGTCAGGATGATACCACCAAGTAGTTAGTTCTATAACCAAACCTTTCATTCCCAAAGTTGTACCTGTTTGCTTAATTATTTAGTCCACTTGGGCGCTTTCATCATGAAGTTGTGTTTTTGGTCTCAATCCTTCACTTGTGAATGAATAGGGGACGTGTTTGCATTTGATTGTGCCCCTGCTCAGTGGTAGTAGTTTGAGTCATAATTCTTTTCTTCTTTATAGTAATTGTAGCAATTGGAAGCATTGTGCCAGAAGTGCTTTCTGTGAATTTACTGACTGAAAAGCAAATGTGATGAAGTAATAAGACTGTCCCAATGAAAGCTTGCTAAGTTTTAGAGAGGTTTTTTGGACAGCAAAGAAATGTTTCTGGATAAATTTTTCATGGCAGTATTTTCGTCTGGGTCCTTAGGTCTCGTAGTTTGGAAACTTGTTATTGAAGCTATAAATGCCTTTTCTTTCACTGTAGGTTCCTAGAAAAAGTTCAGTATAACAAATAAGAATATTCAATTTCATGGTTGACAATGCAGAGTATATATTAAATAACTGTAAAATACTTGAAAGTTGAGCAAGTAAGAAAAGCGTATTAATAGATGAGGGGTTTTGAGGGAGGACTGTTTTGTTTTTTGTTGTCTGTTTGTTTGCCTTTTGGTTTGTTTGTTTCTTGTTGGTATTTTTAAGGAAAACTTGGGACAAGCTAAAATGCAATGATTTTGCCTCCAGGCTAGAAAAGAAATTGTCAAGATTCATGCTCGTGACTGGACCCCTCAGCCACCGGACATGTTGCTAGATGAACTAGCTGAGAAATGCATTGGTAAGACTGAAACCAAAACGGATTCTTGCTTGTGACCAAGTTGTAAAGAACCTTAGCTTGTACCAGGCAGTACCCATGCTCTTGTGCCTTGCTGCACAAGTAGTCAACGAGGCAGCTGGCACGCCTTCATAGCAATCTGAGTGAGATGCTTTCATCTATTTACTCTTTGTTATCGTTCCTCTTGTTGTCTGAGAACATTAAATGGTTCTGGGGCATCTTCCTCAAGAGTATAGTTTTTGATGAGGAGTCTGCTTCAGCTGCATAAGCGCAGGATATCAGGCAGTGAGCAACATGAAACATCCTTGCAGAGCGGTAGCACTTTGAATTCCCTGTTAAGCTGTTTGGTTTTGGCATTACAAATTCTTTAAATGTTGCATGTTGTAAACCTGGGCCTTGACCGATGTAACGTTTGATTTTTGTTTGTTAGGATACTGTGGTGCAGATATCAAATCTTTATGTACTGAAGCTGCGCTGTGCTCTTTACGCCGATGCTATCCTCAGATTTATGCAAGTAGGGAGAAGTTGCTACTAGACGTTAATTCTATTAAAATAAAAGCAAAGGACTTTTTCATGGCTATGAAGAAGGTTGTTCCAGCTTCAAACCGGATCAAGGCTTCACCCGTACAAGCACTATCACCCATTTTCAAGCCACTTTTTCAAAGATCAGTAGAGAATATTTTACAAGTTGTGCAGAAGATCTTCCCGCATGCACAGCTTGCACTAAATCACAGAATCACAGAATTTCTAGGTTGGAAGAGACCTCAAGGTCATCGAGTCCAACCTCCAACCTAACACTAACAGCCCTCCACTAAACCATATCCCTAAGCTCTACATCTAAGCGTCTTTTGAACACTTCCAGGGATGGTGACTCCACCACTTCCCTGGGCAGCCTGTTCCAATGCCTAACAACCCTTTCAGTGAAGAAGTTCTTCCTAACATCTAACCTAAAACTCCCCTGGCTCAACTTAAGCCCATTCCCCCTCGTCCTGTCACCAGGCACGTGGGAGAACAGGCCAACCCCCACCTCGCTACAGCCTCCCTTGAGGTACCTAAAAAGAGCGATAAGGTCACCCCTGAGCCTCCTCTTCTCCAGGCTGAACAAGCCCAGCTCCCTCAGCCGCTCCTCGTAGGACTTGTTCTCCAGGCCCCTCACCAGCTTCGTCGCCCTTCTCTGCACCCGCTCAAGCACCTCGATGTCCTTCTTGGAGGTCCTAAAGGAGGACCGACAGCAAGGTATAACCACAGCATCCACTTCTTTATAATTCTGCTAAAGCAAAAACTTGTGGTTTGTGCAATCAACTTAAACCTTTCAGACATAATGGTGGTAGAATTTTATTATTTGCATGTGCATGTCTTTTTTTTGGGCAAGTCTGGAATACAACACATAGGTTTTATTGTGGATTCGAAACTGAAATGCCAAATGGAAGCTCTGAATGACTCAATACACAGTAAAGGACGATGCGTTCTCTACTGAAGCATCCTGCTTCTGAGGGCAGCTAAGATAATTAGCATTTGTAGAGGTTGACTTGAGGTTTGAAGTATAAGGCACCTATTTTTCTTTAAAAAATCAAAACTCAGATCTTTGGAGGGGAAGCATTTCTAGGTCAATGTTTCTAATTCCTTTCTGAAGAATGTCAGGACCAGGATACAAGTATAACTGGTCTAAGCTAAATATTGTTTTAGCTATCATCATTTTTAACCAGTCTCCTAATTTAAATGTTTGTGGATCGTACTATACACGTGAGATCAATTAGCATTGATATTTACTAGATGAATGGAATTCTGTGGCCATCACATCCTTTATCCCCGTGCTTTCATTGTGGGAACCTCCTCCAGAAAGAAATGGTCTTGTTTGTTTTGTTTTTTTTTTTTTTATCTATTTAGCAACTGCAGAAATTGTTCATAATCTCCTTTATTCTAAGGGGGAGAAAAAAATCACCAAGAGTAGCGTACCTTATACGTACACATCAGTGGGACTTAGTAGAGCTTTGTAGGGCCTTGTGCCATCTCCTTAGATCTGTGGTGGGCTGAACTCTAGGAAATAGCTTTCAGTGTGTGCTCTCAAATGAAGAAAGGGTTTTGGCACTGATTTAGAAGCTGTATTAATGGAAGAGAAAGAGACAAAGGCTATTCAGGAAAGTTAACAAACCTCTTTTGCCTTTCAGAGCATTTCAATCCTATTTTACAAGGTGATATGTTTGACAGTGATGACGATGCATCCTTGGTTTCTGGAGATGAATTATAAGATGGAATGCCTAACGGACCAGAGAAAAAATGCCTCTGTTTCAGCAGGTAAAGAAAGATAGATCCCTGTTACGTTTAAATTCTCAGGTCTGCTGAGTCTTTGTAAACAGTTCCAGCTGTTAAAAGTGCGAGGGGTGGTAGACGAAGGGGTAACATCAAGTTTGTGTGTTGAAGGGGTGCTTGGTATTCACAAGAAGAAAGGGTGGAGGGACTAAAGTTGTAATGAAGTTGCTCTGAATGACCAAATTGAAAAGCCCAGGCTTCTCTTCGTAAGCCAAAGTGATCCATAGACTACCAGAACACGTTGACTTAATCCATGGCATTCTTTGAAAGACTCAAGACCACATAAATGTGCTGTCTGTCCTTTTAGCTAAAAATACCCCAACTTTATGGGTTTGTGTTGCCACCTTTTGCCCTTCTGTTTTCCAGGATTGTTAAACCAGTAGTGAATTATGTAGCAGAAAGAAAACTGAGAAATGGCTTGTTAAAACACCTTGAGAAAAAATTGAATGGTGTCTTTATTTGTTAAGCCACCAAGTTGTGTTAATCTTGTGATATTTTAGTATGGAAGTCATGCAAGCCCACAGTTGGAAAGTTAGATCATGTTGTCACAGCTGGATCAGTTATTTTTCTCAGTTTCTATTGCTGTGCTGTCCAGAAGATTTTCTGTGCTTTAGAGCAAGGCTAAGTCTCTAGCATCATTGATTTAAGCCAGAAAAGGTACAGCCTGATTGTAGTGGGGAAATAAATGCTCCTCACAAATTTATTTTTAAATAAATATAAATTTATAATAAAGTAAATAATAAATATATAATAAATAATAAATTTATAATAAAGTAAAGCAAGATTACAGGGATATTAAATTACACTGGCTTGTAAACATGGTGAAATTTCCCATCCTTGATGGGTCTAATACAACAAGTCTTTTCTCCCTTCTCTGCCCTGTCCTCTTTCTTAATGTAGGCAGTTGAGAAAGCCAAAATTGGAACGAAAAAAAGAATATAACACAGGTAAGTGGCTGTAAGTCCCCGGGATACCTATTTGCTCTGGTTACTGAAGAGGATGGCACTTGGTCACTCCATGGCTTTCATTTGGCCCCAAAGCCTTCTGTAGTCAGCTGAATTCACTCCTCAGTGACTTTTCTGTGAAGAGAGGTAGGTGCAAATAGGAGATTTTATGAATTCCTTGGGGAAGGAGCAGTGTGAATTGCAGCTTGGTAGGCACAAAGCAAACTGTTCTAATTGTGCAAAGTAAATCGATACTTGATAAGTTCAAACTTAGTTTTATAGCTGGCAAGCACAAAAGTAAACCTTAGCTGTGATCCTAGCAGCACAGTGGTGTAGCTCTTCCCTTCCCCTTGTCCTCTTGGCTCTTTTAATGACAGTGCAAGCAACCAACTTGTGCCAAAGGGTGCTGTATGGCAAACAATGGGCAGGCTTTTTTCTAAAAAGCACGAGTTTGAGTTATGTGGTGTTTGGGTGTTTCTCTTGAAACGATTCTTCCCTCCTTGAGCTGTTAGATCCTAATGCAGGAAATGGAAGTGCTGCATGCATAAACAGAGTAATCAAACATACACCTCTTAGGAAGAGGCTTGCAATGTCCTAGTGTTTGTTTTGAGCACTGTTAGATACAGTTTGACATGAATGGAGTGAAAACACCTTAGAGAAAGGTGTTGATTGTTCTCACTTTTCCAAGACAGAAATAACTGGAGTAGATTTCCCTCCTGCATGGAACAAAAGTTGCACGTTTGTTTTTGTCTGGCTAGCTTTCAGCCTCTTTAAAAATTTCCCTACAGGTCCCAGTTTTAAGTAGACAGTTTAAACGTGCAGAGCGATAAAGAAGTGGAATGCAGTGGTTGTGACACCAACTTCTGATCTGAAATGTAAAGAAAACTCAATCCACTTCAGGGTGCCTTTTTTGTTTGTCTGTTTCCATTTTACAAGAGCAACGGTGAAATAAGGAGAATCCCATCTTCACTGTTTCAAAATCCTTTGTTTCTGCATTTCAGTCACCAGAACATTGAGGAGTAGAGGTGGTGCAAAAACTGTGAGACGAGTCCACGGAGAAAACAGGGACTTGGAGCTGCGCCGCAGCTGTAGAGTCGGACACAGTCGGTACTCGACTACTAACTCGTCCATTCTATTTGACAAACTTATGACAAAGTAAGTCATCTTTTCTTGCAGACCTCTTAGAATGATCTTTCTTAGCAAGCCTTTGCACTATGGCATGATGTTGGCCTCGACTTGCTCTTTAGTTTGACAGCAAAGAGGTATGGCTGCTCCTGGCATTTCCTTCATGTTTACAGGGAGACACCGTTACCTGGCTAGATAAACAGATTTTCTTGAAGGTGCTATTTCAGCATATAAGAATTGATTTAAAAAACAACCAACAACAGCAACAACAACAAAAGTGCTTCATGGCTTGCTAGTTTTGTAATCTCACATTTCTCCAGGAATACTTGATTTGCTGCATTTCACCATTACACTCGTCAGCGCCGCTGATTCTGGTTTATCACTATTTGCATTGCAAATCTCCTTGTCCAAAGCTTAAACTGATGTATGCACTTCTTGAAAACAAAACCTGAAGTTGCAGAGCAGAAGACTCAAGTCATTATGTTAGCAGCTGTGTAACCATACTGCTTTCCAAGCATAAGATGTCCAGCTTATTTTGTTTCTATGAAGAGTTTAAATGGCTCCCGTTAAGCAAAGATGTCCCCACACTGCTACTTACTATTAAGCAAGGATTCCACCTCCTTTGGCTGAGGTCTGCTCCCTTACTCATATTCGAACATTCATCCAAGTAGCCTGCAATTCCACACTCTCGGGGGAAAGTCCATAGAATAGAAAAGGTTCCTCCAGTCTCTTCCTCAGCCTTTTTTTTTGAAGCATGCAATAAAGCAAAACATTCACAGGCTGCCCTTCCATGCAAAACAAGGCAAATTAGTAAGACAGGAGCCACAAAACTGATCGTCCTTTAAAGTTAAAATGAGATTTGAAATAGATCGAGTTAGCAAGTGTTGTAAGTCTGTAGCTAAGTCTGGTTTTGCCAATGCAGCACAATTCCCTATCACGTAGCCAGAGGTGCTTCTGTAGCTCCAAGAAGCAAAACTGCTTTGACAAAATACTGTGTCATCAAAGCATTCGTTGGCTCGGTAGGCACGGCTCAGGTTCAACAAGTTTGTGAAAAAATGAGTACTAACAGAAGCAGCAGGGTCCAAAGAAACACTTCATGTCCCCACTGCGAAATGAGGGGCTTTACCTTGAGTGTTATGCACACTGTCAATAGAAAAGCACTGTAACAGAATCTGCCACGGCAGTTTGCATGTTACTGAAAGACCATCAGAGTGGGACTGCAGCAAGATCATTGCGAAGTTACAAAAAAAACATGTGGGGGTGGGAGTTTAGTTGCGTTAGATAACACAATCTTAGATAAAGATTTTGGTCTTAACGTAAAAGTAAGGATGTCTACTGATCTCTTCAACTCCAACAACTGAAGCCCAAGTCTGAAAAATCGCCTTTAAGAATGCAAAGAAAATATTTAACTCTTCTGTATGTTCATACTTTGCTATCAAGCAAAGGAATGAATGCTGATGCCTTAACTATGTAGGGCTGTAGCTTACAGAGAGACTACACCTTCCTGTTTTTTTCCCTTTAAAAACGTTAAATGCACGTGAAATTATTTGGGGGTGTTTTCACATGCAAAGCCTAATGCAGTGCATGCAAGCCCTGTCATCTTCTTCCTCTAGTAGTGTCGCGTTAAGGGGTGTAGCCGATTGACCGTCATGGGTCCCGTCGGATTCAGGGTGCTGAACTATCACGGTCACGGATTCACCAGCAACGCAGTACGGCCTCGCTCTAGTCGCATTCAAGGAGAACTCTCACAGCTAGAAAGAATGCAATTAAGTGCAATTTCTTACGGCGACAGGTACACAGGTTCTTTGGATTGTCAGTGATAAATTCACTGTCTGCAAAAGCAAGCTAGCATGCATGAAATGCACAGGTACACAGCCTAGGTATTAAGACATGAAAAAGCATCAAAACTCTAGAGATTTCTAAGATTCCACAGAGACGCCTGGTATAAGCAAGCGTTCAGATCTTACCCCACGGCGTCCCAATGGAGTGGGGGTGGGGGAGTGAGAGGCTCAGCCTGTCGAGTGATGTCAGAAGGAATCCTTCCTGATAGTATCTTCCCTAACA
Source organism: Aythya marila (assembly GCF_965140915.1). Lineage (NCBI taxonomy): Eukaryota > Metazoa > Chordata > Aves > Anseriformes > Anatidae > Aythya > Aythya marila. The sequence continues at coordinate 40,652 of NW_028137456.1, read as the reverse complement.
TCCCCTTTCTCTTAAAGCAATTGATATTATTTTCTATCTTTAAGGTGGAGCTTGAGTGACTTTAGTCATGCATATCTTGGTTGTGCTTGGTAGAAATGATCTCACTTGCGTTTAAAGGTACAGGCTCTGAGAAATTCCGAGGGCGTGCTCAGTGAGGGGTGGTTGCACCTTGGAGGCGGGTAGCTTTTGGGATGGAGGTGTGCTTATGATGCCTAGTCGCTTAAGGCGATTACTCCACAAGTAGTAACTTAGTGTTGATTTAACTACAGCATATCTAAAACATAAGAAGGATGTTAGTATGGAAGAAGCCGATGAAGCCAGTCCTTAAATCTTACTACTTATTGTGCATGAGCAGACTGGCGTGAGTTTTAGCTATACTGGCAAATATCAAACCACACCTGTGTCGTCCCAAAGCTGGGGAAAAAAAAAAAAAACAAAAACAAAAACAAAACCAAGGAAATGTTGAAGCAAATAGAGAGGCCTGTAGCTTGTGCAGTCTTTTAGCTAAGAAAATAAAGAAGGAGAGAGACAGGTAGCCTTGAGCTAGCAGAAGCAAGGAAGAGAAGGGCTAAAAGGGAAAAAACAGGAAGGAGAACACGAGCTCCAGACTGACCTATAGTAACCTTTTTCTCATTAAGGGTCATTAGCACATTAAAAATCACACCTGTCAAAATGCTAATCTATGCTAATGTGGGATTCGGTGTGTGTCCCCCCTCTCCTGTTCCCCCTCCCCCCCGGTATTCCTCTGTAATGCACAAGCTCAGTGGAGATAAGTTAGGTGAGCTGTAATAACCAATCCAAAGGAGCCAAAGAGAGAGTTTTCACAAGTTTCCTGTGTATAAATGACGGTGATTCGAGTCAGAGGTGTGCTTGCTTTGCAAAAGATGGCCAAGTACCTGACTCTGCAGAGTTCTATAAGTAATTATATAATTAAAAGACCTTCGTGTGCATTCCGACTCTGGGTGCTTATTGGCGCGGTGCACTCTGCACGAACCTGCAGACAACATCTGTACTCAGTGTCATGCCTACAGACAACCCTCTGCTGTTTATTTATTCCTGCATATTTTTCTGTGCATTCAACACAACCCCTTTGGCACAACTAGTTAACCACGTAGCTGCCAGTCCACCACTCAGTTGCACTTGTGAAGAGGAAAAGCTATTTCCATCTACTGTAGGAGCACATCCTCTAAATGCAAGCTTCACTCAGCTGGTCATTTACTGCAGGACAAGATTTGAAAAGTGTTGTTGAGTTCTGGGTTTCCTGCTTACAGGAAAAATTAAGTGCTAGATCGCCCTCTACTCCGCTTTGTCTGCTGCATTTAATGAGATTAAACTGATTTCGTTTGCTCCTCCGTTTATGGACAATGAGCTGAAGGAACAGGTACAGCACATTAGCCTGGAATGCCTTCCCTCCCAACCAAAGTAAACTGGAGCTGTAACTAACACAAGCAAAAGCAAGGCTTCCATGTTTTCAGCTGAATAAAGTTCCAAAAAAATCATCCTCTGGGATTTGAAGCTTACTTCACATGACATGCCAACGACTCTTTTCCCTCTATTGTAAAGCGGATCCCTGCTGTTAGTTGCTCTACAAGCAAAGGAATCGTCGGTTTGGTTACCAAATAGCCGCTTCTGCAAACGAGAAGTGTTGTGCTCTCTCTTCCCTTTGAATGACTCCACACTTCTCATCAGCTACTGGATTGCTGACCTAGAATCAGAGAACATCCCAAGGTGGAAAGGACTCCCAATAATCACCAAGTCCAACTCGTGGCTCCACACAGGACCACCCCAAAGTGAGACCCGATGTCTGAGAGCATTGTTCAACACTTGTTGACCTCCGTCAGGCTCGGTGCCATGAGCAGTGCCCTGGGCAGCTGTCTCAGTAGCCAGCCACCCCCTCAGCGCAGCACCTGAGGCGCACGGGGCTCGGCGGGGCGGCCCGGGAGGGGAGGACGGCGGGGCGAAGTGGCAGCTCCCTCAGAGCCGTCTCCCCGCCGCCTCGGCTGCATGTCGTGGCTTTTTCGTGTCGGGGCTTTTTCATGTCGTGCCCTCGGTCTCTCGCCGTGGGTGAGATGCTGCTCCCCAGCGCGGACCCCTTGCGCGCGGGGCCTGCCCGCGGCGGCGGCGGGAGGGAAACCCCAACCCCAAAGCCCTCCCGGCAGGGAGAGCTCGGGGTGAGGGCCGATCCGGCACCGACAGTAAACACACGCCGGAGGAAACGCTCTGGTTTTAGCCATGAGCAGCGCGGCCAGGTTCAAAAGGCGTCATGCTGGAGCTCCGAGTTCGGCGGCGTTCCGAGGCCGTTGTGGCGGTTGTGGAGACGGCCCCGGCTGAGGTGGCTGCTGCTGTTGCTGCTGTCCCCTCTGTCCCTGCTGTTGCCGCTGTTGCCGCTGTTCCCGGACCTTGGAGACCCCCGGCGGCTCCCTGTGCCAGGCCCTGTGGCCCCGGGGAGCTGCCCGCCGCCTCGTCGGCCAGCCCGGCAGCAATCCTACCAGCACAGAATAGCCCACTGCGTTTCAGGGTAAAGTGACGATTAATTTCTATTTCCTGGCCTGGGTGCTGCTTTCTTCTTTAAGGAAGCTTCAAGGTTAAAGGTTCAACTCAGTTATGTCAGGGTTCAACTCCGTTTCGTGAAGGGGCTCTTGTACGAAAGCTTAAGCTGGGATTGACTCTCTGCTAAGCGGAGGCCAAACGTGGACCTACTGAGAAGCAGGTCCTAAGTGATAACATTTTCTAAAGAGACTGCTAAACACATCTGAAGAGTGCTGCTGCAGAACTCTGAATGGGGGGATAGCAACTGTCTTAACTGATCTGGAATCTTGAATTTACTTTTCAATGGACAAGAGGTGTGTCTCTCAAGGCAAACAAAGAGAGGAGTAACACCCTCTCTTGTCACTCATGTCAACATAAATTTATGCTCAGAGCGTAGGTGTAGGAACAGCATCAGTACGTATATGGAACACCGGGAGAGGAAGCATCTTTCGGTATTTACAGTTTTTCTACTATCTTGCCAGAGAGACGTCATCTCCAAATGAGAAATGGATGTATTTTGAAACAGTGGTGGTGGATCGGATTTCTTCTTTCTAGTGTTAATATTTGCTCTTGAATCGTACTTAATACCTGGTAACACCTCAATCAGTTGTCAAAAATAAACTTAAAAATGTGTAAGGCTTATCTCATTGGTCAGTATAAAGATCAAGGTCTTCCCTTCCCTTCCCTTCCCTTCCCTTCCCTTCCCTTCCCTTCCCTTCCCTTCCCTTCCCTTCCCTTCCCTTCCCTTCCCTTCCCTTCCCTTCCCTTCCCTTCCCTTCCCTTCCCTTCCCTTCCCTTCCCTTCCCTTCCCTTCCCTTCCCTTCCCTTCCCTTCCCTTCCCTTCCCTTCCCTTTTTTTCTTTTTTTCTTCTTTCCTTTCCTTTCCTTTCCTTTCCTTTCCTTTCCTTTCCTTTCCTTTCCTTTCCTTTCCTTTCCTTTCCTTTCCTTTCCTTTCCTTTCCTTTCCTTTCCTTTCCTTTCCTTTCCTTTCCTTTCCTTTCCTTTCCTTTCCCCCCAGTATTGTTTTTCTGTTCTCCTTCTCACTGCAGTCTTGATTTTGTTTCTTGTCCCTTAAGTATGTTTCCAATGTGTTGCTGAAACATTTTCCCTTTCAATCCTAAAAAAGGAGCTGTCACTGGTGAAGATTGGAGCTTATCCCTGAGCCCAGGAGCTGTCACCTTAGTCTTCCAATCGGACAAGGACGACTTCATTTCTCATGTAAATGCATTTGTCAGGTTTGCGTATTGTTTTTTCAGGAATGGAAAGTGTGTATAGAATGGATTTAAAATCAATTTTAAATGTAAAACGTCAAGGCAAAAAAGTTCTAATTACAACCTCTGCACACAATTTGCCAGCTGTGGGACTAGGAGTTTTCTTATTTACTGTGTTTTGTTTAACGTGTCTGAAGTTTAATGGACAGCAATCAAGGCGTGCTAGAAATCTGAAAGCACTTTATGCTTTGTTCTCTCCGTCATTTTGGTATAACAAACTAGCTTATGTTTTAAACCCTCCATGAGGTTAGTGGTTTCCCTAAAGGTAACAAGTCCCTGTGTGCTACAGTAAGACAGTAACAAAACATGAAGTATAGAAGTTCATCCTGTCATTATTCAGCTTCTGCCTATGGACACACAACTACGCTTATTTAAAGCGGTATCACCTTGAAACCTAATCAGCATTTTAAAAAGGACTTTGTAGCAGTTATTGGCTTTTGTCCTGGAGGGCTGAGGTTTGTTTTGTTTTGTTTTACATTCAGCATTTCCATTTCTAGCTTACATTCCCCTGTTGTTTTGCATGAGGAAAGCGTGCAACTTTAGAAAGGAGAACGGAAAGAGCTGCTTTTTAGTCTAACTTTTCAGTTTGTCGTAGGAGTTTTAAATGTGGTAGGAGTAAAACACCAGAAGTACTGCTGCCAAAGTTATATTCAAACTCGTCTTTCTTGGAGAAGCAGAAGAAGCCCAGGGAGAAATGAATTTGCAAACATGCTCTTCATGCTCTCCTTTCCCAAGATTTCTCTGAGATATAGCCCATCCTCTGTGGGTTTTGAGGTATATGGTTCCCAGGAGTGAAAAGGAGGGCCAAACATCTCTCCTCTTGGATCTCAGCATGCCAGGGCTTTGGTGTACTGCCACTTACGGCTCCGCTTTTTCACCTGGAAAAAGTGACCGCATGATGTAGACTGAGGAGCCCTCACAGATTAACTTGCTATCACCAAGTGACGCCCATGAAAGGTGTATTTAAAAGCTAGGCTCATTATAGAATCACAACAAACCCCTCATGACTGGTGCAGTAGACAGTGAGGTAGAGGGCGAGCCCTGGAAAGACAGAAGAAAAGTAGCAGTGAGTTCTGGGTACCTTTGTGCAGACGAAACAGAAAAAGGCAGGCAGTGAAGTAATAGTGTTCCGTTACTAATGCCAGCAATAGATAATTGCAACAATTATCTATTAGATCATAGGTACTAATTAACAGATAATTGCGCAACTCCTGAAATCAATAAATAACTGATTCCCCTCAGAGAATGTCTTCTACATTTTTATATTAAAAAGACTCCAGAGTTGTAATGGATTAAAATCCTACGGAAGGGAAAGAAATGGCATCAGCCACTAGTTCTGCAGAAGCGAAAAGTAATACTGATAGAGTTTAGATGGAAATTTTCACTTTGTGTGTTTAGTTTGGGGATTCTTTTTAAATCATTCATACCAGCGATTTAGTTCTTAAGGCTGTTTCTTTGAGATTAAGTGACAGGACTTCCGTTACTCTTTTCTTCTTGAAATGCTTCTTGATAGTCTTACGTCAACCAGAACTTCTGTCTCTGTTGCAGATGTGAACAATGACCGTAGCTAAGAAGCCCAAATCTTCAAAGCCTAAAAAGCCCTCTTCAAGGCGGTCTGGCAAATCCAAGAAACCAAGTCCTAAAATACTGATGTCACGCACCGCCAACTGGGGCCGGATAGTGCCTGCAGAAGATTCAAGCCAAGTCTCTGTGGCCCAAGGACGTGGAGGTGCTATTTACTGTAGATCATCTGAAAAATCTAAGGCTTTTGCCCCAAGAGATCTAAGTAAGTGTGCGTTTTATCCTGCCTCCATTTTCTTCAAAGCAAAAGTAGAAAATGCAGTTCTTACTTGTTGCACTGATAGAGAAGGGGACTACTGTGAACAAAGACTTCAAAAGCGAATCCCCTAAGGCAACTGAAGTGACTGATGTTACAGAAATTAATTTTGATATATTTACAGTCAACAGAGAAATATGGGGAGCTTTTTGTAATGCACAGATTCCTCCATGTCTTTTCTGTTTTGCAAAGAAAAGTGTTTGATTGTTGCTATTCACAGCTTCCATTTTTCACAGGTTTTTTGAAGGATAACATTGCTCAGGAAAAAATCTGGTATCTGTAGGGGTACCGTCATTCCTAGTTCCTAGTTTTTACGTTTTTACCGTATAATTTCAAGTCTAAGTTTGTGGTTTAAGTTATAATAAGGAAAAAAACAGTAGTTGAGTTAATCAGGTTAAAGATTATAGATGGAGACGAACTTGGCATTAGGTGCTACAAACAGAATGGCAGTTAGCCTTGCCTTAGAAAAATTAAAATGGTTGACTAAAGTTGGTTTTTTTTTTTTTTTTTTTTTTTTTTTTTTTTTTCCCCCAAAACATTGTGTTGACCAGCCAATTTGAATTTGGTGGTATTAAAGCTGTCTGCAATAAGTTTTTCTGGTTTGGATTGTAGCTAGCTCCTCTAGGTGCTCCTGCAGAATAGTACTTTTTAAATACCTTTCTTAGAAACAAACAAACAAGATCTCTTCTTAAATTTAACTTTCTTGCAGTCGTTAATGATGGAATTGCTCCGCCACAGAGCATTCTTTTTCCACCTGAGAAGATTTGTATGGATTGGCGAGAAACACAAAGTGTTGGAGTTGGCCTGTACAATCTTGGCAACACATGTTTTCTTAATGCTACTCTGCAGTGTTTGACCTACACACCCCCACTTGCCAATTACATGCTTTCTCTTGAGCACAGCCAGTCATGTGAGTACTTCCTAACAGTATTTTGAACCTGTTGGATAGCTCTGAAGGTGAAAGAACAGCAGTGATTCTGTGAGATAAGCTTATTTGCCTGATTTTACCTGTAGCAGCTGGCTTTGAGCACTGTATTAGCAGTGGGCTCCGAATAGCATATGGAGTGCAATTAATGCACCATGGTTTATTTAGTTAGTTATTTGTTTGTTTGTTTGTTTGTTTGTTTATTAAAGGATCATTTATTGCTTCATGGGAATAATGAAGTGCATTGGACAGTAATGCATTTAGTAGTAATTTTAGAGAGTAATACATTTTGCAGCCTGTGGAGTTCACATTCCTGTCAGCCTTTACAACTGCGACTTTGCAGTAGTCTTTTAGATTTCTCTTCACAAAATGCATTTGAATACAGGCTTAGTGGATATTTTTCTTCTGTAAAGTTGTGTGAAATGAAGTGTTACAAGACTGTTGGGACATTGGCATCTTGGGAGAATAGAATGTAGCAAGGAGTGTGGATATTGTATCTATAGTTTAAATTGTACTTAGATGTTTGTAGTTCTGGATATTTCGCTGGACTGGGATGCTTTGTTCTTTCACTCTTCAGGTCGTGAACAAGATTTTTGCATGATGTGCACGATGGAGACTCACATTAACCAGGCCCTGCGTTGCACTGTTGATGCCATCGAGCCTACGCATGTTATCAGTAATCTCAGTCGTAAGTGGCTTCAGAAGTGTTTCTTTTCGATAGCTTGTAATCTTCAAATAATTATTTGATGTGTCTAAGTGGTTTTAACACTCAAATGAAGAGAGATTTTAGAAATACAAGAATGATTTCATTTTTAAATGAGGTCAATACTATCATCTTCTTATTTAGGAATAGGACAACATTTCCGTTTTGGCAGTCAAGAAGACGCACACGAGTTCTTGCGCTATACTGTTGATGCTATGCAGGAAGCGTGCTTGAACGGAAGCACCGAGTAAGCATAAACAAGTTCACTTTCATACATTCTCTAGCACCTTCTAGTCCTTTATTTACTCTCAGAAATGATCTCTAGCACCTTTTAGTGCCTTATTTACTATCAGCAACGCAAGTCTACATCATCCTTGGTTTTCATCAAACTCTTTGAAGAGTTAACTCTGTGCCTTAAATCTTCTGAGGTCTGATTATAATTTATTTCCAGATTGGACAGATCTTCTCAAGCTACCACCATCATTCATCAAATATTTGGAGGATTTCTAAGATCGAGAGGTACTTGAAAAAATATTCCTGTCCTTAGAACTGATCTGTGTCTTTTGTCGGTAGTAAAGCAGTCTGTAGTTTGTCTAAAGTAGTATCTGTCAACAACTTGAATTTGGACAGTTAGTCTCCTTCACATAATGTTAAGCATTTATATTTTGCTTCCAGTGAAGTGCTTGAATTGCAAAGCAGTTTCAGATACGTATGAGGCATTTCTTGATATCACTTTGGATATAAAGGTAAGATGTTTTCTAAATATAATTCATGATGTTTAAGTACATGCATAACTTTCTAAATTAAACTTGTTTAACTTAAAAAACCAAACCACATATAATGTTAAAACATAAGAGCTTGGTGATGCTAAGGAAGTGGATTGGACTTTGTCCTTCCGTGGAACCCATGTAAATAGTCTCCACATTTGCATTGGGTTTAAGGGGAAAGAATTCTCTTTCTGCAAAAATTATAATGCTGTCATACTTCTTTGTTGTTCTACCTCAATATACATCTAATTGTTAGACTGATGAATTTGTCCCCAGTATTGATGACAAAGCACACTGTAGATGCTGTCTAGGCTACTGGAAAAGTATTTGTTCCAAAGTCAAATGCCTTCCAGGTGAGGTCAATGCTGAGCATGCTCTTTCTGCCTCCTTCTTCACAGTGCTCCTAGTAGATCGCTTGAGTATGTTAGTAAGATTCTCTTATAAACTACTAGTATGTCTGTGGAATTCTGAATTACGGTGACTTTACGCTCTTCTTTCTCGCTGCTCTAGGCGGTTTCGTCTGTTAGCAGAGCTCTGGAACTCTTTGTGAAACCTGAAGAGCTGGATGGAGAGAATTGCTATAAATGTAGCGAGTAAGATTTTGACGAATTAGGTCTTAATCCTAGATGTCAGTTTTCTATGTTGCATGACTCTGTTGGACTACCTCTAAACTTTGGATCTACTTACAAGTTTTATGGAAGTTTATAAAAGACTTGGATTTTTGTTTCTTTGGAGGGGGGAAGTCTTGTTCATAGGCATTCCCTATGGGTTTGCAATTCTCTGGCTTGTATTTTGCCATCAGAATTCAAAAAGAGCTACTTTTGTTCTTTCTATTTATTAGCTCTCGACAGTACTTTTCTTGATGTAAACTGCCCAGTTTCCATTGTTCTCTGGGCTAGTGGCTAATTTTCACTGCTTACACCGTAGGTCCTACCTTGCAGCGGGCAATGTGTCAAACTGAACTATTTTGTTTCAAAGGATGGCAGATGGGTTCAGTGTCTTTCCAGACAAGCTCAGTACATGAAGACTTCCTACTGTTAAATGTCTCCCTCCTGTAGAATGACCATGTGCTTCTGTTGTATTTTTGATGTTGATAGTCGACCTATGTTGGAGATTATTTGCAATTTCTAGTCCTGGGGACCAAGGCTTTCTCGTTCCACTTTCAGTATTTGTATTTCCCTTGAAAGCTGAAAGAATGTTTCCAGGATTGGAGTTCAAATAGCCACTTTTGTAGACCAAGAAATGGTACCTTGCCATCCAACCTGGTCATACCCTTTTGTGAGAGATTCCTGTTCCCGCTGTGCTCTGAGTTGTTGGGAAAATTTACCTTCTTCTGTGTATTAACAAACCTGACATGCAGTGCATGGGTTTATGAAAAGAAAAAAGACCAACCTATTATGCAAGTAAATATCATTCAAATAGCATAGGCATGCGTGAGACATTAAAAGGAGTTTGTTTTGGGGGCGAAAAAAGAAGATGCCTTCAAACACTTCTCTCTGCTTGTTTTTAAGGTGTAAAAAGATGGTTCCTGCGTCCAAGAGATTTACCATACACCGTTCTTCCAAGGTTCTCACAATATCACTGAAAAGATTTGCAGATTTCACAGGTGGAAAGATCAACAAGGTATATTTACCACTGTAATGCAACTATATCATTGCGTAATGGGACATCCCCCAAAGCTGAAAGTTGTTAATATTTTCAGACAATAATTGTAGACTAACGACTATGGCTTATTCTTTCTCTTAATATCAATAAAGTTCCCGCTTGACAAGAAGCATATGCTTTCCTCTGAGAAGGCTGATTCGTCAGGAAACAGTTCTCTGCAACTTCTAGTCTTAACCGTTGTTTATGGGAAGACTTATTTGTAGTGAATCAAGAAATATATTCTAGAAATATATTCTAGAAATAAATTCTAGTCTGTGTTTTTTGGAAGTGTTTTTCTCCGGCTAGTGCACGAAGTACTCTGGGATAATTTTTCTATCTTCTTGATGTCTCTTTAGGAGGTGAAATATCCGGAGTATTTGGACCTGAGATCCTACATGTCGCAGTCAATGGGAGAACCACTGCTCTATGCCTTATACGCGGTGCTGGTACATCACGGTGTCAGCTGTCACTCAGGACACTATATATGCTATGTAAAGGTAGAAGTCAACAGCATTTCTAACAGGGTAAAGGTTGTGCTGGCAAACCAATTAAAGCATGACTAGCTGCTACTGTTTCTAGGGAAAAAGATTTCATTATATTTTTATTTGACATGTGTGTATTTTGTTCCTATCCGTGATTTCATTTGGAAAACGTGCAATTCACCTAAAGAAATCGTTGTCTTTATTTGCAGGCTGGTAATGGACTTTGGTATCAGATGAATGATGCTAAAGTAGTGCGTACTGACATTAAAAGAGTTCTTGGTCAGCAAGCTTACATACTTTTTTATATCAGGTAATAACAAATCTTAAAATGTGTTCAGAAGAGATTTACTTTCCTGTTATTGATATTTTTCTGTTTTGCAAGTGTTTTTCTTGCTATCCCGGGAGAAGATTATTATTTGTCTAATTCAGTTCTGTCTAACCTGAAATTCTCTGTGTCGTTTATTATCTTTTGTTGCTTGGCCTTAAACTGCAGCACTTGTGTAAATTGCTATCTATGTGTTATCTGTAGCTGGCTAATTTAGAGAAGGAGAGAAATGAAGGTCATCTGTGGTGTAAGAATGAATTATTGCTCTGCAAGTGGTAGTCTTAGTAGGAAGACTGTTCTCTACTTTTCAGTTTGTAGTCTTGGCGAAGCCTTCTGTAGAGAAGGCTTCCATATCGTATGAGCTGTTCCTCTAAAATGATAGGATGGGATTTAATCCAAGAGTAGGCTGAAAGAAAAACTAAACTACGATCACTGCTCTTTTCTGAAGGCGCTATGATTTGACACTTGGAGAACGTGCGTTTTACTTGCCAGCACCATCTTATCCCTGTTCATTCCCTCCTGGTCAGCAGGGGGCTAATAGTAAGCAGGCTGGATTTATGGGACCACGACTTCTTCCTCATATGATTAAGGTAATTCAGGGAAGCGGGAGGGCAGATAACGGCACCAAACTGCTAGTGGGTTTGGGGTTTGGTGTGGGGTTTTTTGTTTGGTTTTCGGCATCTTAGTTTTGTTTTCCTTCCCACGCTGCAGCTTTCTTCACAGCCCTCATGCTACAGCCAGAGTCATTCAAACAGTGGTTACTGCTAAATTGTGCAGCCATGCGACTCCATTACTTTATACCTCCAAGACAGCTTTCTAAAGCACAGAGAGCTACGCTCTTTGACTATTTAAGCAGAGTGCACTAATCCTCAAATCATTTAAAAGAGGACTTGTTTTTCCTATCCTCGTCACTTTAGCTAAGACAGGGAAAACTAAATGTCTTATTCCTGAGCACCAGAACAATTACTTCAGGCTTTTCAGGGTATGTTTAAAGGGGAAAATAAATATATTTGGGAACAGCAGCAGGTAATGTTAAGTTGCTTGGCTGGTTTTCAAAGATGATGTTAATTTGATACCAATCTGCAGTAAACCAAAAGCAGGAATTGAATACGCTTATTGGACTTGCATTTATCCTTAAAGGGCAGTGTGTTTTTCTTTTTAGGTGTTAAGACCATTTGTAGAAACACTCAGTAGGAGAGTTTTGTGTTTCAAAATGTTACATGCAGTGTTTGCGTTAATCCATCTTGCAATTTCTTCTTTTTAAATACAGAATTCAAGCCGTTTAAATGGAAATGGATCCATAAAAGAGGACGCAAAGACCACTGGTGTCACCCTAAAAAGGCCATCTTCAGCACCACCAATGGCCTGTGTTCAAAACCAGGCAATTACCAGGCCTTCAATGACTGATACGTCAAGAAAACAGAAGATCACCATCAGTATTCACAATAAATTGCCTGCTCGTCAGACTGTGTCACAGCCTGACTGTCTTAGCAGTGCTGTGGAGGATGAAGATCTCTACCAGGCTGTTCCTTCATCCACAATTACAAATTCGGTAATGCAAATGAAGCAAATGCAAACAAACAAAAAAGTTTCTGATGAAATTTTTGTGGAGCCAACAGTGAATGAAAATCCTAAACTCAGCTCTGATAACACAGTCCCTTATGGTGCAGAATCTTCAGGAAAATCTGAGGAGGAGTCAAAGGGCTTATTTCAAAGGAATTGCAATGCAATGTCCTCTAATGGAATTTTGGTTGGAAAGGTAGTCCGTACATTGCAGCATTCCAATTCTTCCTGTCAGAATGCTGACAAAGGAAGATCCCAGCATGAGCTGCCAAAAACAGATTCACTAAATGGTGCTATTAGGTTAGTTAATGAATCTAAAGAAAACGGACTGAAACTTGATGATTCCACTTGCCGAGTTGAACCTGTTAAACCTTCTGAGATGTTCTTTTCTAAAACAAATGGATCGCTTGAAACATAGATTTGCTCCATCGAGAATTTCTCACCTACGATGTATTCGGGAGTGTTTATTGTGTTCCTAATTCAGGTGAAATACTGAGAAAACACAGCACACATGTGATCGTAAGACTTTGTGGTATTATCCCCTTAGAATTTGCAGACCTGAGCTTACATTAGAACTTGTCAACTTAAGCTCAGCTGAGATAAAAATTCCTAAGTTTCATAAAGTAGATTTTGGGGGGTGAGTTGGGGTTATCTTTGAAGTGTAGATAATGCATACAACTCACAGCGGTCTTGCTTACCATTTAATGGAGAAATTCTGACAAGACTAGTCCTCAGTACTACTACAAATAGTATTTTTTTGTCTGCTGACTTGTGCGTTTTAATTGCAGATGCCTGGAGCTATGCCTTCAGTCAATCGAGAAGTCATCACGGAGTCCTTCACAGCCAGCCAGCTGAACAGCTTGTCAGAGGAAATGAGGTAAAATGAGCACAGTCTGATTAAGACAAGACTTTATGGAAGTTCGTTACAGTTTTATCTGTCTACTAATAGTATTTAATGGAAGGATTTAAATTAGTACAATTCCATACTGTGTGTCCAGTGTCACGAACAGAACTAATGATCAGCACTGAGCATATCACTCTGATGCAGGTTGGTGCCTCAAGGAGAACTTGTGTTCCTTTATAGAATGTTTTTCCATTTTTCTCCACTGTCTGGAGAAACATTGGCTGTTCCCCGCTCGCCCCTATGCCTTTTTTCTCAGAGCAGCAGGTGGAAGGAGACAGATGCGTTTGCTTTTTTAGTGCAATGGCTTCAGAAGCAAGAGGGGAAAAAGCACTTTCTCTGGGAGCTGAAGAAGGTGTCCTAATCACAGGAGAGGTTTCTAAATGGCATATCTTTGCGAGCGTTCCTGTAGTCCGGAGGTTTTTGTTTGTTTGTTTGCCTTTGGAAGGTTTTACTCTTAATATTCATGTCCTTCAGCAGAAGTCAGAAATGTGATTTTATTTTGTGCAGTATCGCGGACCCTCCAAAATATCCAGGGAACGATGAATACCTCGCCCAGTACCAATGTGATGACGGTGGAGACCAGGAGAAAGCAAGATCAAAAGAATGTGACCTCATTTCAAAAGAAAATGTTTTGTACGGCAAAGAGTCTTGTGAGCCTGGTGAGAAATTGCGGCAAACTTCCTCTCTCAAGTCTGACACTGAATGTAGTTCTAAAAACCTTTCCTCCTTAGCTATTGCAGATAGACGCCAAGATACAAAGGACAAGACTAAAACCACTGAGAAAGAGCATTACCGAAGCAAGAGGGAACATGCTCCTAGTGAAGAGAAGGAGAGTCAAAAAGCAGGTCCTTCCAGCAAGAGGAGGTGTTCTCAGAGCGTGGAATTTGTTGAGCAAAAGAGTCACAAGCAGGAGTACTGGGAGGGAAGCAGGTACAGATCTTTCCCTCGTGAAAGAAACAGCCCTGAGAATGGCAGAAGAGCAGTCAAATATTCAAAGTACAGATCTGGCAGCGGAGGAAGATCAGAACAAGGTAGCAATAGGTACTACCGATCCAAAGGGGAAAGAAGTTGGAGCAGAGAAAGATACTATCGAGACGAAGCACGGAGATGGGAAAGATGTGGCTATTACAAGGATTACTATTCACCTCATGCGACAGGAGACAGTAGAGAGAGAAAGTTCTCTCACGGCGATTCAGCCTTTGACAGATTGACTGCAACTTACTACAGCAGGTCACATAAGCATTATCATTACAAAAGCAGATGGCCTCACGGTTCCCTCTTGAGAGAGGAAGATGTACGTCCCTTTAGCACACCCCGAGCAGACTTGCATCGTTGCTCGGTACCTCAGCAACATTCCAGAAGACATTCTCGTGAAAGACATGCGCTTCCACCTGTGTCAGCTCATTTGGAGAACTGTCGCCAGAAAAATGAAACAGAAGAAAACAGAAAAAGAAAATATACCCGTGCAGAAGGTAGTGAAAGTGAAATAGAAAGGAAAGACAGAAAGATAGAAAAGGAGCTTTTAGGTGGTGAAAAAAATGCAAAAATATCACAAGTTCTGGAAGAAAAAGGAGTCTAAGGATAAACATGGAGAGAAGGATTCCAAGTAAGCAAGGATTCCAGCATACTCCACATTTTTTATCCTAATTATTTTCTGGGTGCTTCTCATGTCTTCCTTTTTTTTTTTTTTTTTTTTTTTCTGGTAGTTTCTAAGTTATTTAGATAGCATCAGCTTGCTGGGGATCATGTTGTTACGTTGATCAGTGAAGACAGGAAAGCTCTTGCTGAATTGTGTCAGAGCACTAGCTTTGGACCACATAGTTCGAATCACATCCGTACACCATTCCAGATTAGGTTAAAAGATTTTTTCTGCTTGCACGTATTCCAGAGCTAGCCGTTGTTAATGATCTGTGTACAAACCAGGACCTATGGTCCTTCAATCTGACGGCTTAAGTTTGCTGCATCTAAAGTAAGTTGCGTGTGCACAAAGCACCACAAAATAGCTGACATGCTGCAAATCATCACCTGTGGTAAAATAAATCAAGTTTCATATAGGCAACAAGTGCCACATCTTTTTTTCCCTTTTTAACTTGCATGTTTCTTTCAGACTTCATGATTTGTGTTTCTGTGCGCTCCACTTTGACAATGCCAATCGCAAGCGTAAGAAAAAGAAGAAAAAGGAGAAGAAAAAGAAGAAAAAGGAGAAACACCAGGAAAGCAAAAGGCTCCTTGGAACACTTAGATCCTCGTTTCCAGAAGATAACGCGGGAGAAGAAGGAAGAATGCCATCCTCCAGATGGCTCTTCATGTGAGTAATGCAGAAGTGAGAGCAGTAAACAACCTTACAAGGAAGGGAAGACTTCCAGTGCAGGCGAAAGCAAGAAATACTGCTCCATCGCATCCAACGACTATACTAAAGGTAAGCGGCCGCAGCGTGTGTGAGGAATTCCTTTTATATTAATCTCGAGATTATTTCAAACAGTCTTGAAGTGCTTGATGACTTAACAGTCTGCAGATTTATTATCAAATCAAAAAAAACCCCAACTTGGTAGACTATTTTTTTCCCAGTTTTGAATGACCACTAGGAAAGAAGGCCTGAAATAAAGAGGTTAAAGGCAAATGGTTTTCATTTGGTTTGATGATGAAGTGGCAAACAAGAGGAAGAGTTGCAAGCTCCCTTCTTAAATTCAGTCCAGCCAAGTAGGAAAAGTAAATGTGGACAGCTGTATCTTGGCAAAGAAGATAGTAGGGAGCAAGGAGGTTTAGCAGTCAAGATGGAAGGTGATGCCATGAGGCTTAGAGGCTAGTAATGTTCTAATGGACATGGCCAAGTCTTGCGCTGGGCAGCCTGCTTGGGTCCAAAGCCTGCAGTCCTCCCCAAGATGTCGGCAAGGGGCTGGTGAGCCGTTGGGACGGAACCCCCATTGCCCAGGTTCCCCAAGCAACCGCCCCACTCTCCAGCCACCATGGCAGGTCCAGCAGCCGGCTCCCGCTCCTCCCGGGGCTGCGGCCCTGCTGGCGAGCCCAGCGCCCCAGAGCTCAGCCCAGCGCCCTTTTTCCCACAGAGGGTTTCCCCAGACGGCTTCCGCGGCTTGCGCAGACGCAAAACTCCCCCTTCGTCGTCCCAGCCGTGCCGCCAACGGTGGCTGCCTGGCTGCTGCCCTCCCTCCCCGGAGCGACGGCGCTGCCCTTGCAGCCCCCGCAGGTACCCACCCTCCCCTCCGCGCTGCCCCAGGCCACCGTCTGGCACGTGGTGCCAGGGGTCCAGGGGCAGGTGCTGCAGCTCCCCGCCGGGGTGCAGCTGCCACCTGGGGGGCACCTCCCAGCCCAGGGGCACCACCTGCAGCTTGGGCAGCTCCCCGCCGGGGGGCAGCTCCCTGCTGTGGGGCAGCTCCCCGCCGTGGGGCACCAGCTGCAGCTGGTGCAGCTCCCCGCTGTGGGGCAAAACCTGCAGCTGGTGCAGCTCCCAACCATGGGGCACCAGCTGCAGCTGGTGCAGCTCCCCGCCGGGGGGCAGCTCCCCCACACCGCTCCTCCCTGTGCCCCCGTCCATCAGTGGGGACAGCCCATGGTGACGGGGACACTGGTACCCCACCATGCGCTGGGGCTGGGGCCCAGGGCCGTGCTCCATGGGGAGCTCCTGCACCCCGCAGGCACCTGCCTGTTGCAGGCCCCCGCCCAGCGCAACCCCCCGCCACCCCTCGCCCCGGGGCCTCCGCTGCGGGGGCAGGCGCTCCCCACGCCCCGCACCCTGAGCAGCAGCCGGGGGCAGCTGCCGGAGCCCTGCTTGCACGCCGTGGGGCTCAGCGAGGACCAGGGGCCCCGCTGCCCGGCCCCACTGCCCCCAAGCCTGCCCAGGCTCCAAGGACCGCCAGCACCCAGACGGCGACGCCTGACGGTGAGTTTGGGGCTGGTACAGCCGGCCGCTGGGCGCCCCACACCCAGGGGCCATGGGAAAGCTGACATCGCCCGTCTTGGGGGATTTTCTTGCTTCGTCCTCAGCGGTGACAGCCCCGCAGGTGCCTGAGGAGCCCCCGCAGCTGCCCGAGCTGGGCCCTGATGCCTTTGCCGAGGCCTTTCCAGAGCTGGCAGGGGACAGCCAGCAGCTGCAGCACATGCAGGACGAGCTCCTGGCCGACCTGGACATCCCCATCCCCGGCATGGAGGAGCTGCTCAGCTGGCTCGATGCCGTGGAGCCCCAGGACGCCTTCCCCGATTTGCCCAGCAGTCCTGCCCTCAGCCGCTTCCTCTCGCAGCTGCCCGACATCTGCGAGGACATCGAGGAGCTGAGCACGCAGGGACTGGAAGCCACAGGAGCCCTCGGTGAGGTCCCCTCAACCCCTGGGCTGCGCCCCGAGAAGCTTGAGGGTGGGCTGTCGCTGCAGTCCCCCGTCGTGCCAGCAGTGAGCCCCCCGCTCAGCCCTGCAGCCAGTCCCCTGCCCAGTGCGCTTAGGAGCCCCCTACCCAGTCCACCCCTGAGTCCCCCCAGGAGCCTCCCTGACACCCAGCTCCTCAGTGCCCTTAGTAGACCCCTGCCCCAACCCCCCCAGCGTTCCCTCAAGACCCGCCCCAACCCCAAGGTCCCCAGTGCCCTTAGTAGACCCCAGCCCCAACCCCCCCAGCGTTCCCTCAAGACCCGCCCCAACCCCAAGGTCCCCAGTGCCCTTAGTAGACCCCAGCCCAAATCCCCCCCGAGTTCTCCCAAGAAACGCCCCAACCCCAAGGGCCGCAGTGCCCTTAGTAGACCCCAGCCCAAATCCCCCCCGAGTTTCCCCAAGAAACGCCCCAACCCCAAGGGCCGCAGTGACCATAGGAGACCCCTGCCCAAACGCCCCCTGGGTCCCCTCAAGAGCCCCCCGCCTGCCCCTGCGTCCACCGGCACCAAGCGGGGGGCCAAGCGCCCTGCGCCCAGCAGCACCCCCGGGACAGCGCAGAGCTGCCAGCACAGGAGGCCGACGACAGAGAACCCCCCCGGCAAGGAGAGGAAGACGCTGCTGGGCCAGGCTGGCCAAGGCCGCAAGAGACCGTGCCAGGGGAAGACGGCTGGCAGCAGCACGGTGGCTGGCAGCAGCAGGGAAGCAGGCAGCAGCGGGCAGCACCTGGCGATCAACAGCACCACGGCACCCAGCAAGAGAGCGCGAAGCCCGGGGGCTGCAGGGGGGCAAGGAGCAGCGGCGCCACCTCCCCGCAGAGCGCGGCTGCTGCCGGAGACTCCGAGTGGGGAGCCCCGTGCCGTGCGGCCCCAGGACAGGCTCTGTCCCCAGGCCAGCGGGGCCAAGACGCTGCAGCGCCAGCAGCCGGGGACAAAGACCCCCAGCGAGACTTTGCAGCCGCTGGGGGCCAGGGCCAAGGCGCTGGGGCCAGCGTGCCAGCTGGCCTGTGTGCAGCCGCAGCCCACCTCCAGCAGCCCCAGCAGCATGCCCAGCGCCCCGCCGACAGTGCCAGGCTCCAGCGCTGTGCCCGCTGCCCCCCGGCCCCCAGCTGGCGGCAAGGAAAAGGAGGTGCCAGCACCACCAGGCAGCACAGCATGAACAGGGGACGCTGCCATAGAGCCGGCGCCCAGAGCGCTGGGCCTGCCAGCCGCGGGGGGCCAAGCGCGGCGTCCGGCTCTGCCCACGCAGCCGCGCACACTTCAGAATCCGGCGCAGCCCCGCGTGGACTACGTGCCCTGCGTGGGGCCCTGGGCGGGCCGCGACGCAGCGCCCACGCCGCTGGAGGAGCAGGAGGAGTCGGTGCCCATCACACCGCAGCAGCGTCCCGAGCGGGAGCGCCTGAAGAAGCTGGCCCAGGAGGAGCGGCAGCGGGCAGCCCACCAGACCAAGATCGGCCCCGTGCAATTCTTCGTGCAGCGGCAGAAGGACCACGCCATAGCCTACTATTACGGCTACCCGTGACCGACCTCGGGCTTCTCCTCGACGGCCCCCGCAGCACCCAGGCAGGCACAGAGACCTCTGCAGGCACCTGCTCCAGCTTCAGACACGCTCCTCAGCCCTTGCCCCTCTCGCTTGCCCTCTCCCCTCTCTCGTGCTGGAGCTAGGGGATGGGCTTGCCACTCACAGGGATGGCAACAGCGCCAATGGCAAATGCGCGCGCGCCTCACCCAGGAAGGTGGCAATGGCAAGCTGGGGAGATGCTGGCAGCAGCTGGGCTGGGAAAGCTTGGCCATGGCAACTGCTGCTTGGGACACCAAAGGGCTGAGAGACAAGACTTGCTTCTTCTTTCAGGGCATTGCTCTTCTTTCCTGCCTTCTGGATTAAATTCCTCTCCTTAGGTGGTCACTCAGCAAGGCCTCTGCCTGCAGAGCACTTCTTCTTGCACTGGCATGCCAAGGGGATAAGAACTGGGAGGTCTTTGGGATAGCAAATGATCAGTGGGATGGGAAGTGATGATGGGGATAGCAATTCATTGGAATGGGAAAAATGGGTTTTATTTGTATTAAATTTAAATTTTTTAATTTTCATTTAATTTATTGGTTTTCTTATTTATTTAATTAAATCCACTTTATTGACTGTGTTGTATGGTATGGCATTGTTTTATTATTATAAAATTATAAGTATTTAATAGTATTAAATATTTTTATATATTAATATCTTATAAACTGTAAGTATCATTATTTATTATTTTGTTGGTTTTTATTCCTTTTCTACCCTATTAAACTCTCTTTATCACAACGCACTGGTTTGGACTTTATTTTTCCTTCCGAGTCATTCTGGATTCACTCCGGATGGGGGGACACTAGCGAACGCCTGTGTGCTTCAGATCCAAGGTCACCTTTGCCCTCATTCAAGATACATCTTTGCATCTGTTGTTGTGAAACAAAATTAACAACAGGAACAATAAAGTTACCTACTTGCTAGCAGCAGCTCTACATTTGCTGGGGTCTGCTCTGTGCATTTTGAAGACCATTCCATGCTCTTCAGCCCCTTCAGGAGGAAATGTATGGTTCTAGGAAAATGCGTCTTGACCTGATGCAAAGCTGTGACGCAGCCTGCAGCTGCTGCAAGCCCTGGCATTTTACCTGCAGCCCCTCCAACAACTCTGATGTTCCCTGCATCGACTTCAACCACTGCGGCAGGACCTGAGGCCCCTCAAAGCCTTGTCACACACCCTGCAGCCCCTCGAGCCCCTGGCATGTTCCCTGCAGCCCCTCCAGCCCCTGGCATGTTCCCTGCAGCCCCTCCAAGCCTGGCACAGGCCCTACAGCTGGCTCCGGGGACGACCCCGTTGCTGTCTCAGGCACCAATACACACAAGGGGAAGGAATGCATGCAGAAGTCATCTCGTTTCGGAAGGGCAGAAAGTCCTCCCAAGAAGAGGAAGGAGCAAGAGGAAGGTGAGGCAGCCTACCCCAAGGTAGGGCCATCCCAGGGAACAGGAGGCTGTTGGAAAGGAGAGCAGATAGAAAAGCAGCAGGAAGCAGGTGATCCCCATCCCTGGACAGCTGCGAGCCATGGGACAAGATTGCAGCTGTCCTCCAGGCGAGCACATTGTCAGCTGGCTGCTGCGCTGCTGGGATAGCAGCTGCGGGAGCCTGGCAGCAGAGGGCAGGGAAGCCAAGCGGCTGGGATCCTTCTCTGGGGAAGGGGGCACTGAGAAAGAGCTTGCAAACGGGGCACAAGCCCTCAGCCTCTGGAGGCGGCGCCTGTCAGGCGTGAAGGAAAGGGATCCCTTCTGGGAAGATGCTGTGGGCTTGCTGAGGCTCGAAGAACAGACGGTGCTGGCTGCTACCAGCGTGCTGCAGCAGCGGCAAGACAGAGCCGTGGTGGTTTTCCTCAGCTGGGCAGCTGAGCTCCAGCACAAGCGCTCTCTCCCTGCCCCTCCTCCAACGCCAAGGGGAGAAAAGAGGCTGGCAAGGGCTCAAGGGCTGCCAGAAGGACAGGGAGATCACTCCACAAGGAGCGTCACGGGCAAAGCAGGCTCAGAACAGCCTGTTCCACCAGTCCAGCCCGGGGCCTGCTCCTGCGGGGGCTCTCCACAGGCCGCGGCCTCCTCCAGGCCACAGCCACCTGCTCCACCGGGGGCTTCTCCAGCCACAGAGGGGCTGCAGCGTGGAGATCTGCTCCACAGGGTACCCATGGGCTGCAGGGGGACAGCCTGCTCCACCAGGGGCACAGCCTGCTCCACCAGGGGCCTCTCCCTGCACAGGCCGCAGGGGAACTGCTGCTGTGAGCCTGAAGCACCTCCTGCCTCCTGCTGCACGGACCTTGGGGGCTGCACAGAGCTTTCTCACTCCTCCCTGAGCCAGACGCTGCTGGGCAGCAGCTTTTGTTCCCTTTCTTAGATGGGCTCTCCCCCAGGCGCAAACATCATCCTTTTGCTCTGCGTTCTGGGCAGCAGCTGGTGGGTCCCTCCTGGAAGGAGCCTCCTGGCAGCGGCCCTGAGCTCCCATGGGGCAGCTGCTGCATTCTCCTCACAGAGGACACCCCTGCAGCCTCCCGCTCCCACAGCCTCGCCATGCAAACCCAAGCCAAGACACCGAGCGAGCCTCCCTGATTGCCAGCCAGCAGCTGGCTCAGCATGGGACCCCAGGCCAGTGCCCACAAGACTCTCCAGGGCCTTGAAAAGCAAGCCTTGTGGGGACGGAGCACCCACAAAGAACGGACTCACACAACAGGACTCCTTGCCAACACCGCCTCACAGACACCTGGGCCTTGAGCGGGTAGCTCACCTTGAGCGAGCTCATTTCCTTCCCAGTAGCTGAAATGTGCCCTTTCGGGGGCATTTGGGGACTACAGCGTGCTGCTGAGAGGGTTGTTGGAGCTCCTGCAGGGCAGTGCTTCCACTAAGGCAAGGCCTTTTCTGCATCTTCTACTGCCCTGCAAGCGAGGATGCTTGGGGCACACAAGAAGCTGGCAGGGGACACAACTGCAGGGATTGCAGGGATTCCTAAAGTCATAGCCAAATACAAGAAAGACAGGAGGACGTGATGCTTCCGAGAGAAAGGAGCTCGCTTTGGGGTCAAAATCCATCCCTTTTTCAGGAAAGCAAGAGATGCTGTGCATTTCTCTCGTCCCCCTGAGACAGCCACTGGGTGACGATGGTGCCAAGTGTCTGGAAAGAGACCTTGCTTTCTCAGGCCCAGGTGTCCAGCTGCACACCAAGGCCATCCCTGGCTTCCAGGCGCAGTTGCCAGGCCCAAGGCTGAGCTCCCCTGCGAACCCCCAGCCCAGCAGACCTTGCTCCTGGCATTGTGGAGCAGCCATTTCACGGCAGCCTTTTCTCCTGGCAGTCAGCTTAGCGCCGAATGCTCTGTCACCGGGACACCCGAGAGCTGTGGCAGCTCAGCAGAGAGTCACTGTCAGCCTTGGAGCTCACAAAGGTGGGTGGCCGCAAATGCCCTGAGTGTCCAGCTAGCATTGAGGACTGCTGTGGCACTCAAATTGTCACCTGTTTGCTGCGATGCTGGGATACCTGCTCTGGTAGCCTGGCATCAGAGGCCAGGGAAGCCAAGCAGCTGGGATCCTTCTCTGAGGCAGGGGACACTGAGAGTGGAAATGGAAATGGGGCACAAGCCCTCCGCCTCTCAAAGGAACCCCTCAGATGTTTAGGTATAGTAAACTTATGTATATCTGTGTGACTCTAGACCACAACATGTTAGTGTTCTGGTTTGTCCACTGCTTTGTTGTGGGGGCTTTGAGTTGGCCTCTACTCTTTAGGTGAATGCTGACTTCATATCTATGGTGCACTTTATTCTTAAAATGGGAAGTTTCTACCAATTTCCTGTCCAAAGTTCCTCATAAGCCAACTGCAATCATCATTTCAGATGTATCTCCCAACTTACACATTTCCTAATTCTCCTTGATATTTACTCAAGAAATGCATTTTCACAGAGACATCATATTTTTCTCTCAGCTGGCATTTGGCTGAGCAGAATGATGTCCTTTAATTCCCTTCCACACAATAGGCAACTTGTTCCTTCTGTCTTCTGAACACTTCCTCCTACGTTCAATGTGAATACAAGCGGCAGAATTTTGCCTCATGTCTTAAATGTGTGGCAGGGCTGCCCTGTCAGGTGTATTTATACTGGAGAAAAAAAAAAAAAGAATAGCCATACACACCATATAACCACTTAACTTTTTCAGTTCTTCTGTTAAGAGTGCATGAACATGGGGTTTTGTTGTTTTATTGTTTGTTTTAAACTCCTGACTGCCATATAGCAAACATGACCAAAAAAAAAAAAAAAACAAAAAAAAAAACAAACAAAAAAAAACACCCTTTGTTGAGAATCTCTAAGCATGGCTCTACTTTGTATTATCAAATGTCACTTCACCTGAACCATTTCAATCACAAGGGATATCCTTCTGTCAGGCTCGGTAGTACTTCCCAACTTTATGTCACCTGGAAATCTCAAAGCTCATATGTAATTTTTAGTCTTCGGCCACCATGTCCATACTGAACATACCTAAATTTGAAGTCATCTCTGCTCTGAATAGGAGGTTGGGTTTTCAGAGGTCCCTTCCAGCCTACATTTCTCCATGAGTCTTTGCCTCCTTAGCAGCTGCAGTTTCAGAACTGTCTCTGAGAATCACTACAGGGAACCTCTCTTTTGCCGGTAATTCCCTCTTCGAACAGTGTGAACAATTGCAAACTCCCTTGATTCACTTGCAGCCCCAAAGCCCAAATCCATAGATAATGTATCAGAAGCTCACAGAAAGTGAAATAGATGTAGTTCATCCCCTGTGTAGGGGAGCACTGGTCCTACAAAGGCAAGCTACTAAATTCTCTGGAAACAAATTAGCTTTAATAAATTATCTTGTAAATTCCACATTACCTGCTACTTCCCTAGTCTTATCTTTTCTTGCTACAAAACTTTGCCCAGCGTTGATGTCAAACTAACAGGCCTGCACTTGTCTGGATCACTCTTTACATTCTCCTGGACAGAAGTATATTTGTTACTCTCCCATTCTGGGGACTAGCCCTGATTTGCACAATTGTGATGTATTTTTCCTACTTGACTTGTTGTTCTGTGTGCCAGTGCTGTTAATAGGCTAGGTAGATATCAGCTTGTCATTTTTCACTTGAATCACTGTAGATTTTTATTTCACCTCAGATGATGTTGTGCCTAGTGCCCTACCCTCATTTGCAATGGGAATCCTGTCACTGCCCTTAATATCACATTGTTGTTGCTGTTAGATGCAGGAAATAAGATTTGCAGCATTTGAGACATCATTAACTTTTGATCTATTTTTGCCTCGAGTATGCAACTGTCCTAATTTGTTCTCTTTGTTCCCCCTGGGTTCTGTGGCTTAAGTATCATTTACTATTATTGTTTAATTTCCTATGTGAAGGAGGTTTTGGGTCATTCGTACTTTATTTTTGCAGTTTTTAACCTCTGAAATGTACCTTTTCTCATTACTTTTTTCCCATCTGAATTTTGAATTTTAACTCTGCCTTCTCTGCACTCCAGTCCCAGAGATGCTTAGTCAGACTCAATGATTCATTTCCTTAGATTTCAAAGTTTGCATTTGTAAGCCTCAAAAATTTCATTCTAAGCCTGGTTTTGTTTTATGTTTTGTTTTATCAGTTTTATGGTATGATAAGCTTTTGCTTCCACTGAAGGGTAGAAGTCATTATGAATAGTGCCAACAAAACAGAAACATAACAATGAAAATGATATTTGAATTCAGAATAGGTATTTAAAAAGTTCACCTTCTCCAGCACAAATGGGGAAAGTAAAATCAATAAATAAATAAATAGAGCAGTCCTAAATCATCAAAACTGGCCAAAGAATTAGAAGAAGCACTATTTTTCCAAGGCTGCAATGTTTTCCATTCATCTCACTGGGCCAGCAGAGCACTAGAGAGCTGGATGCACTGAACTCCTGGCTCATACCCTAAATGACCTGCAGGAAGATCTTCTTATCTCTGTCCCCCTGTTTCTCCTTTCAATCTCTGTTTTGTCTGTTTGTATCACTAGCTATCAAAGCGCTACTGAGATATGCACGTGCAGCACCCAGCACAACCTTGTTTCAGGCTCCAGTGGGACCTTTAGGCATTACCATCCTATAAACAAGTCACAGTGATAGTGAGTGTAATTACAGTCGTCAAACTATTCCAGCTCCACTTCATTAGCCATGCCCTGAGCTAAATAACATTTTAATCAGTTTGATATGTCATCTGTGGCTTTCTTCACTGTCACTTGCAATCCAGCAAACTCCTTCCTTCATGTTTCTAGATTAGACAGAGGGTTCTTAACTGCAGACATCCACTTCCAAGTTCAGGAAGCAGTGAGACCTTTCATCTTCACCCAGAATTAAGATGATATTCAAGCATCATGAGACACAGCGCGTGTGTCTCCTAGGCCCATCCCATAAGAGCAGGACATTTACCTCACATGAGAAGAAGACTTAATGCAGAGGCAAAGCAAGATACTCGGTGTCAAAGCCATGTCTGGATGATCATTAAAGACAGATCAAAATTACCCAGTACAGGAGGAAAATCTATCATTTGAAGAAGATTATGGTCTCTGATTATTAGTTTCAAAATTAGTTTTTTTCTTTGGATTTCCTCTGAACTTAAACTTAGTTTGGAATGCCTTTGGTTTTGAATAGTTCTGAAATTGTATTACTTCTCCTAAGTAAGTTGATAGTCTGTTCTATTAACGTGAAATTGAAATAATATAGTGAAGGATCTGCCATCAGTTTTACTGTGTGCCAGGCTGAGAGCCTTCCTGTACTTAAAGGCAACCTATAGGAAAGCTGGGGAGGGGGTCTTTATCAGGGCCTGGAGTGACAGGACATGGAGTAATAGCTTTACACTGAAAAGTTAGATTTCTGGTATATGTTAGGAAGAAATTCTTTACTGATAGTACTTCACATCCAGCCACTCCAGCCCCTGGCATGTTCCCTGCAGCCCCTCCAAGCCTGGCACAGGCCCTACAGCTGGCTCCGGGGACGACCCCGTTGCTGTCTCAGGCACCAATACACACAAGGGGAAGGAATGCATGCAGAAGTCATCTCGTTTCGGAAGGGCAGAAAGTCCTCCCAAGAAGGGGAAGGAGCAAGAGGAAGGCGAGGCAGCCTACCCCAAGGTAGGGCCATCCCAGGGCACAGGAGGCTGTTGGAAAGGAGAGCAGAGAGAAAAGCAGCAGGAAGCAGGTGATCCCCATCCCTGGGCGAGCTGCGAGCCATGGGACAAGATTGCAGCTGTCCTCCAGGCGAGCACATTGTCAGCTGGCTGCTGCGCTGCTGGGGTAGCAGCTGCGGGAGCCTGGCAGCAGAGGGCAGGGAAGCCAAGCAGCTGGGATCCTTCTCTGGGGAAGGGGGCACTGAGAAAGAGCTTGCAAACGGGGCACAAGCCCTCAGCCTCTGGAGGCGGCGCCTGTCAGGCGTGAAGGAAAGGGATCCCTTCTGGGAAGATGCTGTGGGCTTGCTGAGGCTCGAAGAACAGACGGTGCTGGCTGCTACCAGCGTGCTGCAGCAGCGGCAAGACAGAGCCGTGGTGGTTTTCCTCAGCTGGGCAGCTGAGCTCCAGCACAAGCGCTCTCTCCCTGCCCCTCCTCCAACGCCAAGGGGAGAAAAGAGGCTGGCAAGGGCTCAAGGGCTGCCAGAAGGACAGGGAGATCACTCCACAAGGAGCGTCACGGGCAAAGCAGGCTCAGCACAGCCTGTTCCAGTCCAGCCCGGGGCCTGCTCCTGCGGGGGCTCTCCACAGGCCGCGGCCTCCTCCAGGCCACAGCCACCTGCTCCACTGGGGGCTCCTCCACCCGCAGGGAAGCTGCAGCGTGGAGATTTGCTCCACGGGGGACCCATGGGCTGCAGGGGCACAGCCTGCTCCACCAGGGGCCTCTCCCTGCACAGGCCGCAGGGGAACTGCTGCTGGGAGCCTGGAGCACCTCCTGCCTCCTGCTGCATGGACCTTGGGGGCTGCACAGAGCTTTCTCACTCCTCCCTGAGCCAGACGCTGCTGGGCAGCAGCTTTTGTTCCCTTTCTTAGATGCAAGATCTTCTTAAATTCAGTCCAGCCAAGTAGGAAAAGTAAATGTGGACAGCTGTATCTTGGCAAAGATAGTAGGGAGCAAGGAGGTTCAGCAGTCAAGATGGAAGGTGATGCCATGAGGCTTACAGGCTAGTAATGTTCTAGTGAAACCCAGCCTTCCTAAAGAAACCTGCCTGACTACTTGATGTGAATAACAGACTCTATCCAGCTCTTTCCTAACATAGAAACGGTGCTGACTGCTTCTTCAGAGTAACAGAAGTTAGTGATACTACTGAAATAGTTGTGGTTCAGATGTAGATCTGATTTCTCCTAAGCACACTGAATTCACAACTGTTGATCCTCCAGAGGAGGCTTTGCAATTGAACACCTGGAGAATAGGTAAATTTCCCGCTGTTGTTCTCCTCTCCTCTTGTTTTGTTTTGTTTTGTTTTGTTTTCCTAGTAGCATAGGCTTAAGACTCTGAAGAAACAGGCTGCTTTTTTTCATTTCCAGCACTGGCTGTTGCTCCTGAGCCCCGCCTTCTATTTTTGCAGTCATAGGATATGTGAATATAAATTCGTGGAGAGAGGTAGAAAACTCTTTCAACTGGTGTTTTTTCGGCTATGTGGGGAGAACAAATAGAGTGGCTTTGAATATTCTGGTTCTTAATCAGAGCAGCATGTAGAGGGAGACATGCGTTTGCTTTTTTAGTGCAATGGCTTCAGAAGCAAGAGGGGAAAAAGCACTTTCTCTGGGAGCTGAAGAAGGTGTCCTAATCACAGGAGAGGTTTCTAAATGGCATATCTTTGCGAAGGTTCCTGTAGTCCGGAGGTTTTTGAATAGGAAACACAAGGGAAGAAGATGAAACAATTGGAATGAGTGAATAACTCAACTGGAAATCTTACATGTATTTAATGTACCGCTGCCATTTGGATTATTTGGGGAGGGAAAAGAAAGTCTATAGGAAAATTACTTGGAACATCTGTGTGTCTATTCAGCACCTCATTTATAAGCTTGTTTTCTTAACTCTTGTTCTAGGAGTGCTTTCTGCGAACCAACATCATGCCAGCCCCGTCTGCTAATAGTAGGAAAAGAAGGGTACGGCCAGGTTTCTTACGTGGCACCCGTGGTGTTGCACGTTTTGGAGAAGTTTCCTGTTCACACCCTGGACCTTTCTGTTCTGCTTACAAACGTTGCATCACCAGAAGAAATCTGGGGACAAGTACCTTTTTTTCTTTTTCTTCTCATCGGATTCACTGACTGTATGTAAAGGACCAATCGAGTTGCAAATAAGGTGAGCAAAATTAATTGGTAATGGAGGTGGCCTTGTTTTAATGTGCTGGGATGTTTGCTTCTGTCTGAAAATTCCCTTTTCTTTTAGACAGCACCACAAACAATCTGGATGTTGTACATGTCCACATTTTCCATACCCAATTTTACAGTGAGGCTGTTGCTAGCAGCTCAGGAAGCTGGGCGGTGTTGCTAATATACATCTCTTTGTGGAAAGAAATGCTGCTCATGTCACTGGGATCCAGAAAGTAGTTCTCATTGCCTCCTAGGACTGTGTGCTCCCAGTAGATGGCTCTGTATCAGACTGCATGTCGGCTACTTTTTGTAGGCTTCTTCTAAATTATATTAGTAAGGCAACCAAGGTTTGGGGCTTCTGTTTATTTTGTTTTCGCACGGACATACACAACTTGTGCTGTTGCAGTATGTGCAATAAAAGCATTAACATTCAGAAAACACTTCATTTGCACGGTGATGTGGTTTTAACTAGAAAAAATGAACAGATTTGGTGTTTTTACTTTTAGGCAGGAAATCCATTGTCTTGTTTGGCATCACTACCTTAAAATATTTTTACCTTTAGTGGAAACGTTTGAGAGCCATACAAGTAAGGACAGACATGTTACACGACTGAATACTGATGTGTCCCTTAAGAGGGACATTTCCTTTCTTTGTTATGCGATGATTGTGGCTGTGGCCATATAGCTGCGGTGTCTAGCCACTGCCTGAATATATCCTTCCCATCTTCTGACTAGAGTTCTCCGAATACTGATAATCTGAAAGGGTGCACAGAGAAATTCCTTATGTGAAAGGATGCTTGCCACTCTGTTCACGTAGTTTCATTTCATGGGGCAGTCCGATGGCTATGTAGCTATGTATTAACAGGTTATTGTACGTGTTTTAGTTTTCTTACCCAAGCTTTCCTTTTCACTAGCTGATCCGAAATGCTCAGAAGACAGCACCAAGCACAATTTATGTCCCAGATATCCATTTATGGTGGGACAACGCTGGACCTGCCTTGAAACTTACTTTTCTAACTCTACTACGTAACATTCCAGCATTTTTGCCAGTTTTGCTGCTTGCTCCGTCTGATGTACGTCACTCAGATCTGCCAGAAGAGGTATTTGTCAATACTTTCCTTACTATTTCTTCAGTGTCTTGTAATTTATGAATGCTTTCAGCATCAAAATGCTGTGCTTTCTTAAATGCATGCTGTTATTACTCAGGCACCCTAACAAATCACTTAAAATTTGCTTAGAGAAAAAGAATACTGTGAAAGCATCTGCTTAAGGTTTTTTCTGAGTCAAGCAAGTGACTTTCACCCCCTTCTCACACATGCAAATAATAAATTAATACAATAATTCTGGTGGCTACAAAGTGGTTCAGTCAAGAATATGCAGTGCTTGAAATGACAAGAGGATGTTTTTACTGAAGAGATTTCTTCTGACTGTCTGCCATTCCATGCTATGTTGGGTAAACTGCTAATAATGCAATTTAGTAGAGAATTGAAACACTTTGATTAAAAAATAAATAAATAAATCATTTTCTTTCTTCATAGAGGCCAAAGCTTTCCAAGCTGGAAAGCTGAGTTCCAATTTCTGCTAAAGTAACTTTGGAATCGAATTCTAGTTGTAATCCTAAATAAACTGTAGTAAAAGTAGGTGCAGAACTTCATTGACTTCTGAGAGTTTACATTAAGGGAAGGTGCCCAAAACAGGACCACGCTGTTCTCATTCTGATGATTTGGTCTCAGTCATTGGGGGAAGAGAACGGGTCTTACATAGACGTGTTTATTATGTGCTTGAGTTCCCACAGAAGTTTTTGTACAGGCTGTAAATTCCTTCTAAAATAAGTAGTGAAATACCTCACCTACCTTTTAATACTAGAACTTGAAAATGGAGGAAGACGTAGAGGTACTAGCTACTTCAGACACCTGTTGGTAGAGAAATAAAAACTCAGCAAAAAGCCCTCACTTGTCTGCTGAAGCCTTTCTCTTCCCTCTATAGCCATAAAGGTTCTAAGTAAAGGCTGCAGCAAGGCAAGTAAATACAAAGGAAGCGCTGTTGGATGTGGTGAAAGCCATTACTTTACCAGTGTAGCGTACAATCCCTTCAGCGAGCTTTAATTCTACAGGTGATTCTTAAAGGTGATATTTGAATTTGCCGTGCCAGCCTGTGAAAATGTAGCCTTTTAAGGCCAGGAAGATAAAATTTTTCAGTTTGTGTTCTTCAGGTTATTTTTAATTTGAAAAGGTACTCGTCTTTTTGGAATAGAAGATGAATTTTTGTGGCCTTAAATCTGAAATGTCTTTCCTCCTTCTGCTTTAGATGCAAAAATTATTTAATACGGAATTTGGAGAAGTGTGCAATATTGAGTTGCCTGGTAGGGCAGAGAGAGCAGCCTTTTTTTGAGGTTAGGGTTAGGGTTAGGGTTAGGGTTAGGGTTAGGGTTAGAGGGTTAGGGTTAGGGTTAGGGTTAGGGTTAGGGTTAGGGTTAGGGATAGGG